>NC_083595.1:25119576-25362076 GCF_027579695.1 Neoarius graeffei
GCAAAAGCTTCCACAGACTCCCTAAAGTCGTGACTAACCAGGGAATTGCAGCACAGGAGAAAAGCGAGCAGAGGAGACAACAGTGGCTGGCTGCCATTAACCGATCAAATTTAGGACAACTTGACTGTATCCGGATTTGTCCTGATCACTTTGTGACAGGTAGGTTAATATTGTCTTGAATTTCATAGTTACTAAAATAGTTACTAAAATAGTTATTTTAATTTCATAGTTACCGGTAGCATCCAGTATGCCGGCTGTTGTGTGACCGTCGTTCTTCCCCTGAGTCTCGTGGCCGCTTCAACATAAAACAACAGGGAAGCAACATGGGAGCAACATTCCCCAAGTCCAGCAATGCAGTTGCAATGTGCACACAAAATAGCATGTCTCTTGTCAACTATTATCCAGGGGTGTAGACTAGGCTGGGATAGTCTCTGCGAGTGTAACACTTTCCCTCTGATCACTTTTGTCTCTCCGTCTTCAGCAGTAAACACCGACACATCGCGGACCCAACCGGACACAAATCTATCGTATGCTTCCATACTCTTGTAGTTCTGGAAATCCTTTAGTTCACAAAATGGACTTGGGTGAAACACTAGATAGTTCACAAGATCTTTGTATGTTAAATGTGGCAACAAGCTGGGGTCAGCTTTCCATTCCTTCTTACTAACAGTGTATGGATCTACATTCCCAATGAAATGTACCTTCTCAGCATAACGCTCCCGTGCCTGCTTATCCAAACTTTCACAGTAGTGCTCCATCACTTCAGATGTCTAAATTCTTTAAAAATCCAAGCTTTTAAGCCCTCTAACGCGGAAACGAATCGCTAAATGTGTACTCTATGATGTGTACTCTATGAGCGCTCTGGCGCGAGTGACTTCCAAGATGGCCGCGCACGCACAGTGTTACTATTTTTAGCATCATCTTGGAGCCCTCTATACTATGTGCTGAGATATTGCGAAGAGGCACTGCTTCCGGATATCGCGTTGCATAGTCCTCCAGAATTAAAATAAAGCGATATCCTCATGTTGACTGATCTAATGGCCCGACGAGATCCATCCCAATTCTTTCAAATGGGGTCTCAATTAATGGCAGAGGGCGCAAAGGCGCTTTTGGAATGGCCGCTGAATTTACTAACTGGCATTAGCGGCACACCATACACCACCTACAGATATCGCCGCGAATTCCTGGCCAATAGAACCAGGCCATTATTTGGGCTAGTGTCTTATCCTGCCCTAAGTGTCCGGCCATGGGATTAAAGTGAGCCGCCTGGAATATAAATTCCCGGCGGCTCTTTGGGATCAAAAGCTGTGTTATTGGTTCCTTAGTCTGAGTGTCCTGTGTCACTCTGTATAACTTATCCTTAATAATGGAGAAATAGGGGAAGGACGGGGTGGCGTTTGGCTGGAGCGGTTGACCATTGATTACTCCCACTTGGTCAAACGCATGCCGCAGAGTCTCATCTCGTGACTGCTCTAATGGGAAATCCATGAGGGATTCCCCAAGAGAGGGAGGAGGAGCCGGTTGCTCCTCGCTCTGACGCGGTGATGGCGTAGATGGCTCTGTGACAGCTGCTCCTGCCAAAGCCACACCAGGACCTCCCCCCACTAAATTATGGCAGGCCCCACTCTTCACTAAATGTGTCAATTCCCTGAATCCCGGCCAATCAGTCACCAAAATTATCGAGTGGGTAAAGCGAGGATTAACCGCCGCCTTTACTCTTAATTTCTCCCCCGAAATAGAATGTGGACCGACACTAAAGGGTAGTTGTGAACATCCCCATGCATACACAACACCTTTACCAATTGTGCTCTCCCTAATGCCTTGTCTTGCACCAGGCTTTGGTGGATTGAGGTTTGATTACAGCCGGAGTCCACCAAAGCCTGATAAGTATCCCCTTGGATACTCACCAGTATGCGATACACTCCGGCCCGATAAAGGGCAGTCCCTGGCGCGTCGGGGATCTGGACCACCGTGCCCATCTCCATCACCGAGCACTGATGCTGGAGGTGCCCCGGCTCCCCGCAGCACCAGCATACCGGCCCAGGCTTTCCCTCTGCACCGGTATTCCGGAGCTCACTCACCTGAGGGGGGGAAGACACAGACACGGATGTAGGAAATGGTAGGGCACCGCGGGTGCGGCGGGCTGGCTGGGGTGGAGCCGGCCCCCGCCTCCATGGTGGGGGAATGGGGTGAGGATGAGGAACAGAAGGGAGGGGGAGAGAGAGAGGGGAGAAGAGGAGACATGCTGTCCTGCCATCGGAACAGCTGCATATGGTCCTCCGCCAGCTCGATGGCCTGATCCAGTGACGCCGGGCAATGGCACTGGACCCACTCCACTGTTCCTTCCGGAAGTCAGGCGATGAATTGTTCCAGCGCCACCAGGTCGATGATTCCCTCGGCGTCACAGTTGTTGGCCCTCAGCCACTGCCGGCAGGTGTCCCAGAGTTGCTGGCCAAACACGAACGGCCGCCCGACCTCCTCCAGGTGCAGCGCACAGAAGCGCTGCCGCTGCTGCTCCGGGGTGTGCCCCACACATTGGAGGACGGCCCTGTGGAGATCGGCGTCGACCAGCCGGCTGTTGGCGGGGAGCTGTAGCACGGCCAGCTGCCCCTTGTCCGTTAGCAGGGGGAGGAGGCGCACTGCACGTTGTTCCACCGGCCAACCCCATGCCTCTGCTACCTGCTCAAAAAGAGCGAGGAAGGCTTCAGGGTCGTCATGTGAACCCATCTTCGTTAGGGTGAGGTGGGGAGGGTCCACGGCGGTGGTGATGGTGGACCCCACCGATGCGAGCAGGTGCCGGAACGCCTGGCGATCTTCCTGCTGTGCCAGCACCAGGGCTTCAAACTGTTGTTCCTGCTACTTCCGGAGGGTGACCAGTGCCTGGTGCTGGCTCTGTTGGGCCAAGGCGAGGGCATGCACCAGGTCCTTGAAGGGGGAGGACTCCATGAGGCTGTTCTCTTCTGTACTCTGTCCCGGGTTTTGGCACTACTGTAGAGATAATTAGGGTGGGTGGAGCACAGAAGCACAGCAGGCCAGAACTGAGTTCGCAAAACCCTTTTTTATTTTAGCTTTTCAGCTTTTAAGTCTTCTCCCACGCACGCACACAGTGTTCTCGTCAGGGGAGAGCTCCCTTCCTCTGCTCTCCCTCTCCTCTTATAGGGCGCAGTCACTGGGGAAGACACACAAAGACAGGTTAATTCCGGTCAGGTGCAGTGATTCTGCCACTTACCTTCCCTGACTCCGCCCTCCATTCACAAACCGACACTTGACCACGCCCCCGCTGCCACAAAAGTGTACCTTAAAAATCTTCAGGAATTGTATGATGCAATCATGTCAACACGGACCAGAATTTTAAAATGCAGTTTTGGTCATCTGATTGGTCAGAAAGTGTTATTTTTGTATCACAACATAGCTCTGATATCTGACAGTAGTTCCTGCTGTAACATGAATGATAGGTTTATATTAATGCACTTCTTTATATGTTACTTGTAAAATAACAGATCATACACAGTGACTAATATGGTGGACACTCACCGTAATATAAAAGGATATATAGTGTGTGTGTGTGTGTGTGTGTGTGTGTGGCAACAGGGGTGTGGCCAAGCGGCAGTTTGTGAATGGAGGGCGGGGTCAGGGAAGCTAAGAGGCTAAGTCATTACACCTGGTGTCAATTAGTATGTGTGTGTGTGTGTGTGTGTGTGTGTGTGTTACAGGGATGGAGCATAAAAGGAGGGGTAGAGCAGAGAAGAGTCTCTTCCGACCAGAACACATGTGTGTGTTGCATGTGGGGCTGTGTGTGAGTAAGAAAAGCTGAAGAGTTAAAGAAAATAAGTAAAGTAAAAGGTCTGTGTGAACACCAACTCTTGCCTGCTATGCTTCTGTGTTCCACCCACATCAGGATCCATTACAGTGGTGATGAAACCTGGGAGTACAGAAAGAAACCACTCCATGGAGTCTTCCCCATTCAAAGAGCTCATCCTTGCCCTCGGTACTACCCAACAGAACCAGCATCAAGCACTGATCGCCCTCCGAAAGGAACAAGAGCAATGCTTCGAAGCCTTGATGCTGGCCCAGCAGGAAGATTGCCAGGCATTCCGGCATCTGCTCGCGTCAGCAGGGGTGTCGACCATCACCGCAGCCAGCACCCTCACAAAGATGGGCCCGCAGGACAATCCAAAAGCGTTCCTTGCCATCTTCGAACAAGCAGCTGAGACGTGGGGGTGGCCACTTGAGCAGCACACAGCACGCCTCCTCCCACTCCTCACTGGTGAGGCGCAGCTCACAGCACAGCAGCTCCCTGCTGACAGCTGACTAGCGTATGCTGACTTGAAGAAAGCCATCCTGCAGCGTGTCGGCTGCTCCCCAGAACAACATCGCCAGCACTTTCAGACGCTGGCATTGGAGGAGGTCGGCTGGCCATTTGCGTTCGGCCAGCAACTCCGGGACACCTGCTGGTGGTGGCTGAGAGGGGAAGATCATGATGCCGACAAGATCATCGATCTGGTGGCACTGGAACAGTTCATCTCTCGACTTCCGGAAGGAACGGCGGAATGGGTCCACTGTTATCGCCTGGCATCGCTAGAACGAGCCATCGAGTTGGCGGAGGACAATCTGGAGGCGGTTCCGATGGCAGACAGACAAGGCGTCTCTCCTCACTTCTCCTCTCTAATTTTTCCCACTCTGTCTCTCTTTCCCCTCCCCATCCTGTTCCCCCACCTCGAAGGCAGCAGCCGGCTCCTCCCCAGCTGGCCTGTCGCACCCGTAGTGTCCTCCTATCTCCCTCTTCTGTTTCTGTGTTGTCTCCTCCTCAGGTGAGTGACTCCCATAATGCCGGTGCAGAGGGAAAGCCTGGGCCAGTGTGCTGGCGCAGCAGGGTGTCAGAGCATCTCCAGAGTCGGAGCTCTGCAAGGGAGGTGGGAGCTGTGATCTGGATCCCCAATGCACCAGAGACTGCCCCCGATCGGGCCGGAACAGATCACATACCAGTAGGTGTTTAAAGGGATACATATCACGCATTGGTGGATTCCAGTTGTAATCAGACCTCAATTCACCAACACTTGGTGCAAGGTGAGGCACTGGGGAGAGCACAAGTGGTGAAAGTGTTGTGTGTGTGTGTGTGTGTGTGTGTGTGTGTGTGTATACACAGGAATGTTCACAATTATCCCTTAGTGTCTGTCCGTATTCTATTCCGGGGCCAAATGCACAGAAAAAAGGCAGTGGTTAATTCTCATGTCACCCACTCATTGATGTTGGGAACTGATTGTCCAGGGTTTAAAAAGCTGATGGAACATTTAACATGTAGTGGTTCCTGCATTAGTATGGCATGGGAAGATCCCGGTGTGGCGTTGACTGGAGAAGCTGTCACAGAGCCATCCATGTCAGCACCACGTCAGATTGACACAAGGAGTGAGGAGCAGCCTGCTCCTCCTCCCTCTCTCAGGGATTCCCTTGAGGATTTCCCATTAGAGCAGTCGCGAGACGAGACTCTGTGGCATGCATTTGACAAAGTGAGAGTAATCAAGGGTCAAACTCTTCAACCAAGTGCGACATGAGCCTTCCCTTATTTTGCTATTATTAAAGATAGATTGTACCGAGTGATGCAGGACACTCAAACTGGTGAATGAATAACCCAATTATTGATCGCAAAGAGCCGTAGGGAATTCGTATTCCATGCGGCTCACTTTAATCCCATGGCTGGACACTTGGTGCAGGATAAAACACTAGCCTGAATAATGGCCCGGTTCTATTGGCCAGGGATTCACGAGGATGTCCGTCGGTGGTGTACGGCATGCCGCGAATGCCAACTAGTAAATCCTGCAGCCACGCCAAAAGTGCCTTTGCGCCCTCTCCCTTTAATCGAGACCTCGTTTGAGTGACTTGGGATGGATCTCGTCAGGCGATTAGATCAGTCAGCATGGGGATATCGCTTTATTTTAGTTCTGGTGGACTATGCAACACGATATCCGGAAGCAGTGCCTCTCCACAATATCTCAGCACGCAGTATTGCGGAAGCGCTCTTCCGTATTATCTCCTGGGTCGGGATTCTGAAAGAAATCCTGACAGACCAAGGCACTACATTTAAGTCATGCACACTGTGCAAACTGTATGGGTTACTGGGATTAAGTCTATCAGCACCAGCCTCTATCACCCAGAAACAGATGGCTTAGTGCAATGGTTTAATCGGACACTCAAAAACATAATTTGGAAATTGGTAAGTGAGGATGCATGTAATTGGGATAAGTGGCTTGAGCCCCTGTTATTTACAGTATGAAAGGTCCCACAAACCTCCACGGGGTTTTCTCCATTTGAATTATGTGGGCGTAAGCCACATGGAATTTTGGATGTGCTATGAGAAATTTGGGAGGAGGGACCTTCGCCTAGCAAAAACGAAATTCAGTACGTTCTTGACTTGTATGCAAAACTCCACACCCTCACGCACTTAACCCAGGAGAATTTGAAGCAGGCACAAGAACATCAAATCCGGCTGTACGATAGGGGCATGCGCCTTAGAGAGTTCATGCTGGGAGACAAAGTACTCATATTATTGCTCATGTCGAGTTCTAAATTAATCACCATGTGGCAAGGGCCCTTCAAGGTCACACGGCGAGTCGGGGACTATGAGGTGAGGCGAACAGATAGGGGCGGGGCATTGCAAGTCTACCTGGAGTATCTGACCAGGTGGGTGGAGCACAGAAGCATGGCAGGCCAGAACTGAGCTTTTTTTTTGTGATCAACATTTTATTGATTTTCAATGGGGGGGGGTCACAGACATATTAAATAGCACTGTGTACAGCAATAGTGAAGTACCAAAAGCAAAACAAGCAAAAACAAAGACATAAAAAAAGGATTAGTGTGTGTGTGTACATTATCGTCTCATCCAAGGAGTTATATCGGATGAGAAGTTTTCCCAGGCTTCTACGGTAGCAGGTCGGGCTTTATTCAGTCTCGCAGTAGTAAGTTCAAGATTAACAATTCTAAGAAGGTTTTGTATCCAGAATGACTTCACACAGATATCAGGAGTAAGCCAGTATTTTGTAATTGTTTTCTTTGCAGATGTGAACCCAGCAAATAACATTTTACATTGAATTTGTTTTAGAGAGATGTCAGAGGTATCATTAAGGAGACAGAAACCAGGATTAGGAATATGAGATGTCAAGTACATCAGATAACACAGAATTTACATGGGTCCAGAGGTTAGATATGATTGGACAATTCCAAAACGTGTAAAAACGTTCCAGGTGAGGTGTTATTGCATATGTGACAGTCATACAAAGCCTGTAGTTTCATCTGGAATCTCTTATAGGGTGCGGTATATGCTCTATGAATGGTTTTAAAGTGAATAAGTTGATGAGCTAAATTCTTAGAGGTTAAACTTAAATTCGACCACACAGTATCCCAGTCTACATTCACATCTAATTCTCCCAGTTCCTTATTCCAAATAGATTCAATTGACAGAGGCTTTAGACTATGTTCAGTTAGTTTGCTGTATATTATAGAGACAGACGATCGACCAAATATAGGCAAGATCCATTCTAGCATGGGATAAGAGGGAAGGGGAGAGTCCCAGGGAACACCATATGCTTTTAAGGCTGATCTTAGCTGAAAGTAAGCAAAGTAAGAAGATGCTGGGAGAGAGAAGCGTGTCCTTAAGTCCTGAATAGAGCAAAGACCTTGAGCATCATATACGGTATCACCAAACATGTTTATTCCAAGTGATGACCAAGAGGGTTGAATAAATGGTTGGTTACCACCTAATAAATTAGTTGTGCCATAGTGGTGTATTCTTACAGAATTTAAATGGGCCACCCATCCATCTTTCTGCCCTCTTCCATACCTGTACAGAATTAGCAATAATAGGCCTGAATTTAAGTGCTTTAGTACGTATATTGGTAAACAAGATGTCCTGTAGCCTATGTGGTACAACCTTAGCAGACTCAATCATTTTCCGTGCAGTGCTTCTGGGTTGACCCATGTGCTGAGTGCCCTGATTTGGAATGACCAATAATGTTCAAAGTTTGGTACTGCCAAACCACCAAGCAGTTTTGGCCACTGTAATGTTGTCAAACGAATACTAGGCCTTCTACCATTCCAAATAAATTTGGACACCATAGAATGTATGTCTTTGAAATAAGTTGGAGGGGGAGGGAGTGGCAACATGAAGAAAAGGAAATTGATACGTGGCAATATGTTCATGTTAACTGTGTTAATTCTGCCTTGAATGGTTGTTTTTAAATTCTTCCATCTTTCAATGTTAGACTTTATCTTGGTTAGCATAGTGCTGAAGTTGTCCCTGTTTATCTTATGTTTTTATGAATTTTAATGCCCAGATAGGTAAAAGAGCTTTTGACCTGAATACATGCAGGGATAGGAGCTTATACTTTTATTATTCAGAGGCATTAAGGCAGATTTTGACCAATTTATTTTGTAGCCTGAGAGGCCACTAAAATAATCAAGTTCTTTCATTATTGGGTGAATGGAGGTGTCAAAATTGTCTAAAAACAAAATGTCATCTGCATACAGTGATATAATGTGGTTTTGATCACCCTCATAGGAGAAGCTGTGGATTGTCTAATGCCTTGTGCTAAGGGTTCCAGGGATAGACAAAATAAGAGAGGGGAAAGCGGGCATCCCTGTCTTGTTCCACGTTGCAATTTAAATGGGGGAGAGATCAGGCCTCCTGTTAGGACACTTGTACAGGGTGATTGGTACAATGTTTTTATTATTGCAATAAACTTATGCCCAAACCAAAAACGTTTTAATACTGCCCACATGTATTGCCACTCTAGTCAGTCAAAGGCTTTCTCCACGTCAAGTGAAAATACAGCACATGGATTTTGGTGGCTATCTGCAGCATCTATGATATGCAGCAGCCTTCTCATGTTATCAGATGTGAACCGTCCCTGGATGAAACCTGTTTGGTCTGTGTTAACTAAAGAGTGACTGACTCTTTCAAGGCACAGTGCAAGAGCCTTAGCATATATTTTTAGATCGGTTGTGAGCAGGGATATTGGTCTGAAACTAAAGCACTCAAGAGGATCCTTTCCCTTTTTTAGGAGAAGAGTGATGAATGCAGTTTTTTGGTCTCTATGAAAAGTCCCATTCTTAATGGCAAAATTAAAAGAATCAAGCATAAGTGAACCCACCATGTCCCAAAGTTCAAAAAATAGCTCTGGAGGGAGGCCATCTAAACCAGGTGATTTGCCTTTGTTTAGGCATTTCAGGGCTCTATGTAGCTCGTCAAGTTCTAATGGGGCCTCAAGGTCACCCTGGTCTGCCTGTGAGACCCTGGGCAAGTCCAGCCTATCTAGAAAGCTTGTACAAGTGGCATCATTGAAATCAATCTCAGATTTATAAAGATTTTCAAAAAAATGATGTAAAAGTGATATTGATGGCTTGGGAGTTTGTTGTAATTTTACCATCAGCAGCTTTTATAGCTGGGATGTGTGCCTTTGTTTCAGTCTTTAAGCATAAGTGCCAGCAGGTGACTAGGCCGCTCTGATTCAAAATAGTACCTCTGTCTGGTACTATGTAAGATGAACTCTGCTTTTGATATGGACATTGCATTGTATTCATCTTTCAATGATGCCAGCAGTGTAGACTGATCATCCGACAGGCTGTGTTTTTGCAAATTCTGTAATGATTCAATTTTATTTTCTAGATTAGAGATCTGAACAGCTTTTGTTTTTGGAATAAGATACAAAAGCCATGGATAAAACATTTTGTGGCCTCCCATAAGACTTGTGGATTGGCGTCTTCATTGTGTTAATATCTAGGAAATCTTTCAACTGGATTTTGAGTGAGATAAGGAAACTAGAGTTGGTTAACAAGGATGTATTCAATCGCCACCTAGGGGCCCTAATCTTAGTGTTGGGCAGATCAAAGTTACATAGTAATGCAGAGTGATCAGATAACAGAATTGGCTGAATAAATAGAGATGAAAGTATTTCCTGTGATTAAGGGTGAGCTAACAAATATATAATCTATCCTAGAAAATGTCTTATGTCTATTGGAGAAAAATGTGTAATCCCTAGTATCAATATTCTGCATACACCAAAGGTCAATAAGGTTAAGATCTTTTATGAATGAGTTCAACAGAGTAGATGAAAGATTGGTCACTGCATCTGGATTAGATTTATCAAGAACAGGGTTAATAACAGCATTGAAATCACCTCCTATCACTAAAGAGCAGTCATTTAGTTCTAATAGTGTATTGCCAATATAAGTAAAAAAATCTCTGTCTGGCTCATTTGGGCAATATATAGATATGAATGCCAGTTTCAGATGGAGAATACTACCAGTAACAAATGGCAGTCTGCCATTTTCATCCTTTGCGCTATGCTTGATGTCGATCAAATTTCCTTTTCATCAAGATGCACACACCCTTGGTTTTATTTAGTGCACATGATGATGCAATAAGTTTGTAGTTTGTTTTGAAAATGGGCCACATCGCTTTGTCTGAGATGTGTTTCTTGAATTAGGGAAATGTCCTCCTTTTTATGATGCAGGTACTCAAGGACGCGTGTTCGTTTGATAGAGTTAAGTCCATTAACATTAAATGACAGAATAATCAAGGGTAGCATTTGTGCTACGAACAGCAAAGATCAGTTTCAATATGAGGATAACTGCTGATATAGGTTGATGTGTGATAAAGAATAAAGCTAACATACACCTGCCAAATATTTTGACATTTCACTAATGCTAGTAGAGTTCTAACATGTAGTAAAAATGTCTGTAGAGGAGGGGGTGGGGGAGGGAAAACTATATACAAAAACTGGCACAGACCGCACAGAAATCTTTCTGTAGGCCTGCAAAAACACAAACTTTGACCCGTGGCCAATCCACTCCAACACATGGCTATCGTAGCAGGCACCCACATAGTCAACAAAAAATGAATGGATAATTCTTCAACCCAGTGAACGGGTGAAATTAAAACTTGAGGTTAATGTCAATATAAAAACAAAAACAGGTTTACGTTAGCCCTTCAAACGCTCCCTGAAGAAAAAAGATGGCACATACGACCTTATCGATAGCCCTAAAGAATTCACGTAAAAACATTGTATGTATTCAGTAAGTGACATTGCTTAAACCTAATATTAGCGTTAGCCCATGAAAAAGGACGGCACAGAGGAACTTGGGCTATTTGACCTTAGAAAAAACATGTAGTAGCTTATGTATTTAGCCTTAACCTATGGGGGTGACATTGCTATTAACATAGTTGAAATAAATTTTATAAAGCTGTAGAACACCAGTAAACATGTCCTTGTGGAAGGGATCTGCTAGCCAGCCTTCATTCATTCATGTCCACTAAATTGCCTTCTCCTGCGTGTCGATTAATAATGTTACCACCATGATACTTGCCCTCGCTGCTTCAGCCAGGGAGACGAGCAGTAGCTCCGTTGTCACCCAGCGCTGTTGCAGGATCCAATCTCCGTGGCAGGGAGCTGATAAAATCATCCGCAGCTTGAGGGGAATCAAATGTCATCTTCTTACCATGATGCTCCATCTTCATCAAGGTGGGGTAGATGAGAAATGGTTCCAGGCCCATGGCTGTAGCCTTCATGGCAGGACTGAAGCTGTTTCTCTTCACTGTTGTGGTTGGACTGAAGTCAGGAAAGAATAGGAGAGTCATGTTGTTGGCGTACTTCACTGGATATATTTTGCGTGCACCTTTGAGTATGGCTGATCTGTCCTGCCATCGTAGTAGTCTGAAGATAAGGGTGCGTGACTTGTTGGTGTTAGCATCACGGCCGTCATACACCCGATGTGCCCGCTCAACGTCAGTGTCCAGACCCACCAGTGATGGAATCCATTTGGGAAGATTAGCCTTGAGATAGCCCACTGTATCAGAGCCCTCTGCCATTTCTGGTAAGCCAACAATTCTGATGTTATTTCTACGACCCCTATCCTTCAAGTCTGTCAGCTTTGTATTGAGTTGGTCAAACTGTTTCTTTAGGTCGATAACCTCGGTGCAGCCGCTTGCACCAAGTCCACTCAGTCGTGGGTGTGTTTAGCAGCTGTAGCCACTCTTTCTATTTCACCGCTAACTTCCTTTACCACTTCGTTTGTCTTCTGTAGATCTGTGCATATATTGAGTAAAGCAGGGACCAATATAGTCCATAGCTTCCTTAACTGCAGAGGTAACTATTGCATCCAGGGCACTTTGTTGTTCTTGAAGTGCTAGCTTTATGCCGTTAGCAATAGCCGTATTGAGGTCGTCTTTAGAGATGGAGGAATCTTTAAACTTTTTCTTTAAAGGGGATTGTTCAACCTCCCTTTTTCGTGATTCTTTAGTTGAAGAGGTGTTCATGGAGGGATAGGTGTCGAAATATCCAATTTATGTGTTAGGATAAATGAAAAATATGACTATATGAGTAGAACTAGAAACTATGCTGGCATTGCTGTCGAAGGGTCACGTGATCTCCCTGCCAGAACTGAGTTCTCAAAACTTTTATTTTTAGCTTTTCAGCTTGTCTTTCACACACTCCCAGCCACACACATGCGTGCACACACACACAAGTGTTCTGGTTGGGGAGAGAGCTCCCTTTCTCTGTGCTCTCTCTCTCTCTCCTTTTAAAGGGCGCGGTCACTGGGGAAGACACACAAACACTGGTTAATTCCCATCAGGTGCAGTGATTCCACCACTTACCTTCCCTGACTCTGCCCTCCATTCACAGACTGGCGCTTTGCCACGCCCCCACTGCCACACTACCACCTCAACCTTTTAAAATGCTGGAATGAGGGGGTCCCCTTGGCATTGGTAGTCCTGGAGAAGGTGGAGCTGGAGGTAAAACGGGTAATATCTCAAAGCACTCCAGTCCCTTGTGGAGACCACCTCTCACCGACCCAACTCATGGAGGTAGCCAAGTTGCAGGAGGAATTTTCCGACGTGTTCTCGCCCCTACCCTGCTGCACCCACCTCATAGAACACCACACTGGGACATCTTACCGCCTGCCCGAACACAAAAAAAGGTGGTTCAGGACAAACTCAAGGCCATGCTCAAGATGGGCATAATCAAGGAGTCCCACAGTGACTGGAGCAGCCCAGTGGTCCTGGTTCCCAAGGACCCAAGGTATATGTCTTCTGATCATACATATAACTCATATGCTTGAGTTAATCCTTGCTCTTCTTGATGGGTATTGGTGCTCAGAGGGCGGGCATGCCCTATCAGCCCTCGTCCCACCTCACCGGAGCTTAGAGAAACTCGAAACCTCTTAATTTGTCCCAAATACATGCTACTTCCTTAGAGTAATTTGTTCTAAAACAGTGAGGGAAAATGAAATTATAGGGCATATCGACCTATAGTGAGAACAGAGTCCTGTAAGAATACAGAGCTTCAGAGCATAGAGATGTGTAGTAGAAAACGGCATCAGATGACAGACATAAGTTTCATTCGTGTGTGTTCGTGCAGTCCAGTTACTGAATTGCCAGAATTGTTGTCTCGAGGTCCAGCTCGAGCGGGTAACCCTGCTCTGAGCAGCAGTAGAGTGGTCACGAAGCTCGTGATGAGGACTTCATGGTTGTAGTGAGGATGATTGGTCCCAGATAGGAAGCGAGATCCCCTCTTTGTTCACAAAGTCTTGCAGGTAATCTGAGGATTCTCAGTCAGCCAGGGCCAGGGCTTTGAACCGGTTCAAGGAACGAAAACGAAAACCGGGAACTTTTTCTATTTCACATGGAACAGAAACGAAACCAGAAACTTTATTATTTTTTATGTTCCGGAACAGAAACGCTTATTAAAAATAATGGTAACCGGTTAATACCGGTTTTTATTTCGTTCCTCAAAGTTTCTGTAGCCTACAAATAGTCATTCTTCTCCTGCGCAAGTTTCTATGACCCGCTGGGGTTCACTTCCTGTGTGACATTCGCTGATTGAATGGAGAGAGCGGGAAGGTGGACTACTAGTGAGTAAGTGCATTACTGAGTGTCTCTGAGTAAAGAAGAGCCTGAACGATGCAACCTCCCTATTGGCTGTTTATTGGCTGTTTGTAAAAATGTATCAGTTGTTGCGCTTCCCACGGGAATCATCACGGGCTCGAGAGACGAGACCTGACGAGTTAGTTCGTTGGTAGCAGAACAAAATGTCTGGACACAAATTGGGTTTTCAGAAAAGGAAAGAAAATAAACGGAGGGTCGAAAATACAAAAAAGGAGGCAGAAAATGCAAAACGAGTTTTAAGGTAGGACAAATGGTTACTTTTCTGAGGCAGCCCGCCGTGGCTGCCTGCAGGCTTATTGATTATAGCCCATTTAGTTAAAGTAGTTGATATAAAATGTTTATAGTTATAGTTATGTGATGGTTGTCCTGATTTAGACTGTTTTTTTTGGCGGGGGGGGGTTGCGCGATGTTGCACCCGGGTCCAGATTAGGGCAGAACCGGCCCTGGCTACATTTCAGGTGTAGTTTGTTTTATGTATGTATGTACTTGCATAGATGTGTACTTGGTCTTCCAATATGGCGCCTAACAAAAATCTCGCTGCGCGGTGACGTCATGCGGTAGCCCTCTATAGGGCCTGACTAGCCTTTGGTAACACACTAAACGAATTCTCTTTCATTTTTGGCACTTTTTCTGTTTGTGTAGATGGGAAGACATACTGAGAATCCAAATCGCCAACATTTGAAATAATAATTGTTTTGAATTATTTCTTGTCTTATTTAATGAAGGTTGTAATAGAATTAGCCTACATTTGGCTTAAGCTGGATGAGACAGAGACATAACTTTATAGCCATTTGTTAAACCGCTGACAGGGAACGTAATTAACCGTTCCGGGAACGAAATTTTTTTGTTCTAACCGGTTCGGGAACGTCTATTTAATGGTGGAACCCAAAACCGGAAACGTTAAAATTCCGTTTCTGTTCGGAACGAACCAATAGGAAAAAAATTCCAGTTCAAAGCCCTGGCCAGGGCTGCACACAGGTCACGTCAAATCTGTGTAGAGCTCAGAGATAGAGAGACAGAACAGAGACTGGATAGGGACACAGAGAAAACGTTAGTAGCAAACTTGTCATTGTAACACAGCTTTGTTATGGAGCCTTCTTCAATCGCATGGCATGGATCCACTGTGGAAAAAGATCAGTTAAAACAGCAGTAAAAGTAATGGCAACTATGTCTGCAGGCCCACTATATCTAGGTTCTCCCAATTGTCCAAATCGTTTAAAAAGTCACACCAGCACCTTGTCTCCCACGTGTGGGTGCTGCTGGTGGAGATAATATTGTACTATTGACCTTGGTACAAATTTTATGCAACTTATCTATAAGGGCTGCAGAATACTCATCCATATGTGTTTTCAAATCAGAGGTACCCAGAGCCGGAGTTCCCTTCTTCGAGGGGAGAGGGAAAGGTCTTCCAAAATAACTTCGTAGGGGGAGTAGCCCCCTAGACTAGGCTGTCATACGAATTTCAGCCAGAGTGGCTGGCAATAAGTCTACCCAATTTTTCAACCCTGTGGCCTGCATGGCCTTAGTTAGTTTGTCTTTCAATATTCGATTAGTACGTTCTACGATACCAGAAGATTGAGGGTGGTACGGAATGTGAAAATGCCAGTTTAGTGAGAGATACTTACAGTATGTGTGACTTTTGTGGTAAAAGTACTTTTTGAGGTACCTTTGTCTGAGTCTATGGCGTCTGGAACCCCATAACTATAACAATTATTATTATTGATTTCTTATTATTTTATTGTTCTGCTTTTATTGTTTGTTTTACTGTTCAGTGTCCTTGGGTATCTTGAAAGGCGCTTATAAATAAAATTTATTATTATTATTAAAATTTATTATTATTATAACTAGGTATTATTTCTTTTGCCAGAATACGAGTAACTACCTTCGTGTTCTCTCGAGAACAGGGAAAAGCTTCTACCCATTTAGAGAATTTGTCCACAATCAAGATGACAAAAAATCAAATGAGAAAGGAAGAGTGTATGCCTCATGCACAATATCAGGCAGTGAACACACAGAGTAACCACAGAGGTATTATAAATATTATAAATTATAAATATTATACACCGTCTGAGGATTTAGAACAAGAACCATCAACAAAGAGTACTTCCCCCATCCCTAGAGGGCTGGAGGAGAGATCAGACCTGATACTAGTAGTATGTATGATTTTTAGACAGACAATATCAATGTCATCCCAAGTGTCATCCTGAGAATTAAGGAGGCGTGCGAGAGCGTGACCTACAGTATCAAAAGAGGATGTGACATGAATTTTGAGATTGTTAGTAGAACAGAGAAAGAACAGTCTGTAAACAGTCTGTTGGGTCTGTAAATTTTGCAACACCTGTTTAACTTGATGTGACGAGTGCAAGATCAGTGGGTGAGACAAAACCAATTTTTCCGCATCTAAAACCATCAAAGCACATGCAGAGACAGCCCCTAGACACGCAGGTTAGCCTTGAGCAACAGTGTCTAATGTTTTGGATAAAAAACCCCGCACAAGGACGCATCCCCCCCATGCTCCCGGGCCAACAGCTGTGCCTTGGTGTTCACAGGCACAGAGATGGAAGGGCTTGAAGTGATCAGGTAACCCCAGGGGCGGAACAAAAAGCGCTTTTGAGGGAGTGATAAGCGTCCACCATAGCGTCAGTCCAGGTCAAAGGGTGTTGCAGTGGATCGTGATGAGAGATTGTAGAACGGAGAATCTTGTCATATAAAGAGCAGTCAGGGATCCATTATCTGCAGTAATTGATAAGACCCAGAAAAGACATCAGTGCATGTTTAGTTGCAGGGCGTTTTGTGTCTAGAATCACCCGCACCCGATCAGATGACAGCTTACGACAACCTTGTGAAAGTTCAATACTTAAGTATCCATGCAATATTGCAACTTGGTCCTGGAAACCTTAAAGCTCTTGTGCGCCAGATGTTGGAGCAGGCGTAAGGAAGCGTCTTGGCAGATTTCTGGTGACTCAGCAGATACCAGTACTGCAGGACCACAGAGCCCTGAGGGAGGGAGAGGCCACAGAGTGCGTTATGAATTTGAATTACGGCTGAAAAAACAGCAGGAGAGTCAATGAAACCTTGAAGCAAATGTGTCCAAGCATACTATCTCCCCATGTGCGTTAAGTGTTTTTCAACAGGAATGCTGAAAAAGGCAGAACAGAGATCAATAAGAAATGTCAGGTACAATGGGTGCAACAGGGACAATCAATTCATTAATCTTATGTAAATCCTGCATAAAACGCCAGGTACCATCAGGTTTAGGTACTGGATTGACAGGTGTATTGTATGAGCTGGTGTACAGTCTCACCACGCCTTGCTCTAGGAGAGACTGTAGGATGACATCGATCCAGAGAAAGAGAGTACTGTTTAACATAAAC
This sequence comes from Neoarius graeffei, assembly GCF_027579695.1. NCBI lineage: Eukaryota > Metazoa > Chordata > Actinopteri > Siluriformes > Ariidae > Neoarius > Neoarius graeffei. The sequence goes on from NC_083595.1 coordinate 25,136,887, forward strand.
AGGATGCATGAATATTGAATCATATTTTGTGTAGTTTCATGTCAATTCCATTTCAGTTTAATTTAAGTTTAACCATGTCTATTTAATTTAAGTGAATGTTTTAAAAATGGTTTTTGTGTTGTATTTGCTTGTACAGTTATTTAAGGTCTGAACGTATAGAATTACTGCCCAAATCTGATGAGATGAGAGTTTTGTCCTAAAGAGCTCCTTTTTCTTTTATCTAGTGCTCATGCCTAGCTCACAAGGCATTCTGGGAACTGGAGTTCTAATGTTATTAACATAACATCACAATTTTGATTCGTCATTTATAGGATCTAGACATGAAATAGCTGCACTATTAATTATTAAAACACATTAATAGTCTTGTAGACTGCTCAGGGGTCCTGTTATGAGGACCGTAATGCTCCGAATATCCATTGAGCGGAACGGCTTTGTTGCTTACCAAAGTCGTACTTGCACATTTCGACAAATTTTTGAGTGCAGTGTACCACATAAAATCGGTCAGTAAGCACAACAAGTAATCATACATAAGGCGCGCTGGATTATAAGGCGTACTGTCAATTTTTTAAGGATTTTAAGTGAGCCTTATGGCGGCACGGTGGTGTAGTGGTTAGCGCTGTCACCTCACAGCAAGAAGGTCCTGGGTTTGAGTCCCAGGGCTGGCGAGGGCCTTTCTGTGTGGAGTTTGCATGTTCTCCCCGTGTCCGCGTGGGTTTTCTCCGGGTGCTCCGGTTTCCCCCACAGTCCAAAGACATGCAGGTTAGGTTAACTGGTGACTCTAAATTGACAGTAGGTGTAAATGTGAGTGTGAATGGTTGTCTGTGTCTATGTGTCAGCCCTGTGATGACCTGGCGACTTGTCCAGGGTGTACCCCGCCTTTCGCCCATAGTCAGCTGGGATAGGCTCCAGCTTGCCTGCGACCCTGTAGAAGGATAAAGCAGCTAGAGATAATGAGATGAGATGAGATGAGTGAGCCTTATAGTCCCAAAAATATGGTAATAATAATGAAATTACAGGCCCGTTTGTTTGCCGTTAAAAACAAGATTGGATAAATTTAACTTTCTAATAATGTTACAAAACATACACTAGCTTATCTTGAAAACGCTGACTACATTTACTCGCGGACCACTCGTGACTTTACTGGTAACTTTCCAGTTACAAGTTTCGGACTATCGACACACAATGAATATAAAATAAAATACAGATGATCTACTCACCAAACGCTGAAACTAATTAATTAAGAAGCAGATTTTTCCATTCTGTGTTGAGGGAGGAGGATCTCTCTCTCTCTCCTTCAGTAACGGTGATGAGATTCACAAACGATTCGGATCTTTTTCAAAACGAAACATAAAAACAACTCGATCAAGCGAATCGATACGCATGGACTGCATTTGTTTGAGTTCATGCACACGTAATGGTTTCAGGAAAATTCATACTTTAATTTCATGCAGCATGAAAGTGTGATTATTGTTTACAATTTGAAAACAGGAATACAAATAAGGTTTCCGTAGATTCTGAGTCAAGAATCAAGTACATTGATTCACACGCATGCGAGTTTGTTCTAAAGAATTGATTCAGTGAAGCTTTCGTTGAGATTATAATACAGAATGTCCGTATTTTATACGGATTTGATTCAATAAACGTTGTATATGGGCGCACAAATAAAGCTACATGGATTCTTTTTAACAAAAAAATACTTCAATATTTATTTAGAGCTATAGAGTGGGGTAATACGCCCCCGGCCTGTTTTACCCAAAATAACCACCAGATGGCGCAAAGTTACATTTCTATTGTTGCTATGGACTGGCTTGACAACGGGGATATACAAATATCCACTGTGGATCACATATCAGCAACGCAGCGGAGAGAAATCAAATTTCATGGTAAGTGATATAATTTTCGGATATCAGTAAAACTGTATTTAGATAGCTGCTATTTCGTCAGATATATATATATCTGACGAAATATATATATATATATATATATATATATATATATATATATATATATATATATATTTTTTTTTTTTTTTTGTACCTTTAACTTTTCCAGCCTCTGATTGCCCCGTCCCAACTTTTTTGAGATGTGTTGCTGTCAAGAAATTTCAAATGAGCCAATATTTGGCATGAAACTTCAAAATATCTCACTTTCGACATTTGATATGTTGTCTATGTTCTATTGTGAATACAATATCAGTTTTTGAGATTTGTAAATTATTGCATTCCTTTTTTATTTACAATTTGTACTTTGTCCCAACTTTTTTGGAATCTGGGTTGTATTACAACATATCATATAAATGAGTAATAATATGTGACCCCTCACCGAATCCAGGGACACATGTCGGCCGAAACAAATCCGAGATAATCACAAAAGAAGCTTTTTTTTTCGAAATTTGTGATTTTTGTTTTTTTCCATCATGTGCAAGTCGAGATCTTGAAGAATGCAATCAGTATTTCAGATAATAGATTGTTTTGTTGGAAAAGCATACATTTTTTGTTGCAAATTGTCTCGTTTTTGTCAGGACTGTAGCCTGCTGGGGGGTGTGGGTAAATTACCATATGGGCCATTCACATGATGATTTAAGTCATTTGTTTTTTTTTTTCCGCGAATCAGCTGTATGATCCGAGTTGAGCGCATGGCTACTTAACCTGCATACAGGCGTGTGATTTCACTACGGAATGAGTTACTAAACAGAGCGCAGAGGAGCAAACACCGCGAAGCAAACAGACACACGGTATTTACATCGGAGATCACCATTTCTAGCAAAAAAAACCGCAACCTCGTTTTCCAGATTGAATGGAATACTTGAATGATTGGATGATACACGGACCGTTCTAGGATTACATTCCATCGGAGGCATTGGTGTGTGCAAGGCGCCGTTTCTAGGGTTGCCACCTGTGTCTGACAAAAATCCTGGACATTTCAACCATCCAATTGACCTTTTTGCTTGTAAGCAACGGCACCCTTCGCACATCTAACCCAAGACAAAAATCGCCCTTCTACGCTGAAATTGTATTGCTCTAATTAGTAAAAATGACGCTTTTGCTAGTTATTTGTTTAGTTAATTGCTTTACATAATAAAGCAGATCTTCATTATTTTGGTTTATTTCCAACAGTTTTTGGCTGTGGACACCTGGGAGCAGTAGTGGGCACAGGTAAAAGGGGAATACATAATTAAGTTCTGTTTGTTTGCTTATGTGGAATAAAAATAATTTTTCATTGTATCTAAGAATACCTGAATGTAACAATGTAAGGTGTAGTGTCAAACAGCTTACCTGATTGCTTAGAGTGTGGTGTGTGCTTTGCCTGTGCCTCTGCTGCTTGCTGCTCTTGGCTAAACAAATACATAGGAGGACATGTAACTGATATAACTGGGCACATACAGGAGTATGTACTACACTACACTATTTCATTTAATTCACCAAAACCTTACCTAATCTTCCATTTATATTTGGTGTTTTTCTTTGCTGCTGCTATGAGTCCTGGCTGATTTTCAATGAATGTCTTGAACTCAGTCCAGGACAACTGAAAGTTTAGCCTGACTTGAAGCTCAGCCTTCACCACTGCAACAGAGAGTCTGTTTCTTTTATCAGTCCAAGCATCCTCCATTGCCCCTTTTCCACCAAAGCAGTTCCAGGGCTGGTTCAGGGCCAGTGCTTAGTTTGGAACCGGGTTTTCTGTTTCCACTGACAAAGAACTGGCTCTGGGGCCAGAAAAACCGGTTCCAGGCTAGCACCAACTCTCTGCTGGGCCAGAGGAAAGAACCGCTTACGTCAGCGGGGGGGGCGGAGTTGTTAAGACCAACAACAATAACAAGACCGCGAAAGATCGCCATTTTTAGGCGATGAGAAGCAGCAGCTGTACAAACGCGAAGTCAGCCATCATCATTATTATTGCTGTTGTTGCTGCTGCTGCTTCCGTGTTGTTTTTGCTTTGATATTCGCGCCAAGGTTTATGCAAACGTAGCGACGTAACTGACGTATACAGCGACGTAATGACGTGGCTCCGCTTAGCACGGCGAGCTCGGAAAAGCAAACTGGTTCTCAGCTGGCTCGCAAGTTGAAATACACATTTTGCCCATTATGTACAAAAAACCGGGACATTCAGTGTCCCGGATTTTTATTTTTTTTTTCCGGGACAGACCATGAAAATCCGGGACAATCAGGAAAAACCGGGACAGGTGGCAACACTAGCCGTTTCTCTTTCTGATGGGGTAAGTTTATTAATCTAAGGCTGTGTGGTTATTTTTGCATGTAACGGAGAGTGTTGTGGTTTGGTTAAGCCTAGGTCACAACCGGACGTACGATTTTTTGGCCGTGTGATTTTTGGCGTTTCCCAAATCGCTGCCGTTATTTTTTTGTTCATGGAGAAAGACGCGCGTTGTCCGTAAGTTTGTCTTGCAACCTGAAAAAACGTAAGTGCCCGTAGAGTTTGTTTGACATGACAAAGAACCACTGCGGCCGGTCTGCGGCTTGAAAATCAGCACATCACACGCGCGCTCTCGTGCTTTTCACACGCGCGCTCTCGTGCGTTTCATGCGCGCTCTCCGTGTGTTTCTTGCGTTTTTTGTATGTAGACCGGCTGTAGGAGCACATACGGCCGGTTGTGACCGAGGCTTTACATGAAACTAGTGTTGTATTAGTTGTGTTATCATCGTGCTATCTTTCTTTCTTACGGTGTGAGTAATTTTTCAACCACAAAACGTTAAAGTATACTTTAGGACTTATTTTTCTACTTCATAATTGTGTTGGGCATACTTTGCATGGAAGGAAAATTGACGTGGTGATCTTTGTTTACATGAAAGTAGTATCGTGCTAGCTCATAGGGGGTAGGGCTTTCCTTAATGTCATGCAAATGAGCACCATTATGTGCCCGCCCTGCACCCAGAGTAGCTGAGATGGAAAACTTTGAGGGCGATTTTCTCCCTTTTCTGTTTTAAGAAGTATACACTTTCAAAAGGCCACACATTCTTCAAATATTGTCAGATCTCCACATGGAAGGCATCACTGGAAAGCTTAGAAACTGTACTTTCTGAATCTGTCAATAACTCAAAATGCCCCCGGGCCGACATGTGTCCCTGGATTCTGTGATCTGCCACATATCCTATGTTTCCAGGATGTACCCACATACCCACCAGCTGGAAAAGATTAACTATCTACAAGTTGGTGTCTTCTCTAGTAGATGAACAGATCCAGATGGCACATAAGTTCCTTCCATCCATCCATCCATCCATCCATTATCCATAAACGTTTATCCTGTGCATGGTTGCGGGCAAGCTGGAGCCTATCCCAGCTGACTATGGACGAGGGGTGGGGTACAAGTCACCAGATCATCGCAGGGCTGGCACGTGAGTTCCACACTCATATACACATGAACACATACATTGTGCTGCTCTCATTTCTTGCAGCATAGCTCATAGTCTCAGAACAGGTCTAGTTAACTTCTGACAATCCAGAGCCAAGGCCAGGGAGCAGGTGAACAGGCTAAACCAACTGTCTGCTAGCTGCAGAGTCGTCACTCAAGGTCCACTACATCGAGACTGTATCTGTTCCCCAAGCTAAACAAAAAAGGAGAAATATTCAGAGTTTATTCCATTAACCTAATCAATATAAAATTGGATCATACTGACTGCTGCCAGCACCTTTGATCTAAAGGTAGGGCTATTAAATATTAGATCTCTTACATCTAAAGCACTAATTGTTAATGAACGTATTACTAATCAGGAGTTTAATGTACTGTGTTTAACAGAAACATGGATTAAGCCAAATGAATATATAGCATTAAATGAAGCTAGTCCTCCTCGGTACAGTTATATACACCAGCCTCGTCTAACTGGCAGAGGAGGAGGCATCACGGTTATTTATAATGATTATCTAGGTGTAACACACAAACCTGGTTATAAATGTAATACATCTGAAGTTCCTCATACTAATATAATGTATGTAGCCTCAAAAAATAAGTCTACCCAGTTAATTCCGTTATTTATTATTTACAGGCCCCCAGGGCCATATTCTGAATTTCTTTCTGCATTTGTAGATTTTATCTCAGACCTGGTTATTTCCTTAGACAAAGCTTTAGTTATTGGAGATTTTAATATTCACTTTGAAAACCCAGAAGACCCTTTGAAAACAGCGTTTGTGTCCATTTTAGATTCAGTAGGGGTTAATCAGAATGTCATAGGACCGATCTATAATGGTGGTCACACTCTCGATCTAATACTAACATTCAGGTTAAACATAAATATAGTCACACTTCCACAGTCTGAAGTGACCTCAGATCATTATCCCATCTCATTCAAAATGTCTGAGTAATAATATATGCACCTCACCACGCTACTGTATTAAACATACATTCACATCCACTACTGCAGAGTTTTATAAATAATCTCCCAGAGTTATCAACTTTGATTGGATCACTGTCAGGCCCCACAGAACTTGATCAGGCAACTGAATGCTTGGAGTCAACGTTCCACTATACTTTAGATAATGTAGCTGCACTTGAAAGGAAAATGATGAGAGGGAAAAAAAAAGCACCCTGGTATGACAGACACTCACACTTTAAAATAGACCACTAGAAAATTGGAACGTAAATGGCATCAAACAAAATTGGTAGCATTCAAATTAGCTTGGAAGGCGAGCTTCCTGAAGTATAGAAAAGCTCTTAGTGCTGCTAGATCAACATAGTGTCTTGCAAAAGTATTCATCCCCCTTGGTGTTTGTCCTGTTTTGTTACATTACAAGCTGGAATTAAAATTGATTTTGGGGGGGTTAGCACCACTTGATTTACACAACATGCCTACAACTTTTAAAGGTGAAAATTGTGGTTTTATTGTGACACAAGCAATAATTAAGATGAAAAAACAGAAATTTGAAGTGTGCATAGCACCTCCTTTCATATAAAACCCCTAAATAAGAGCTGGTCCAACCAATTCACTACATAAGTCACATAATTAGTTGATTAAAACCCACCTGTGTACAATAAGTGTCACATGATCGGTCACATGATGTCGGTATAAATCAACCTGTTCTGGAAGGACCCTGACTCTGCAATGCTACTAAGCAAACAGCATGAAAACCAAGGAGCACTCCAAACAGGTCAGAGACAAAGTTGTGAAGAAGTATGGATCAGGGTTGGGTTATAAAAATATCCCAAACTTTGAATATCCCATGGAGCACCATTAAATCCATTATAGCAAAATGGAAAGAATATGGCACCGCTACAAATCTGACTGTTAGGGTTTTGCTGGGATTCAAACCTGGTTTGCTGGTGTGATAATCCAGCAAACCCCCACTAGGCCACCAGGGGAATGACTCAAGTGCAGAGGCATGAGGCGGAAGTAGAAAAGTATCAAAAAGTTTATTTACAATATTTACAGTTCCCAAAAAATATAATCAAAAAAATGCTCAGAAGATGAAGGGAAAAATAAAATATCCAAAAGTTCAAAGTCAAATGCAAAAGCCAAAAAACTAGAAAAGAAAAGGCAAAAATACCAACGCTCAGAAGATCCAAAAAACAGTAAATACAAAGTCCAAAAAGAAAAGCAAAGTGCAAAACCAAAAAGACAAAGGCAAGGAACATGGAACAGAGGTAACTGGAGCTAAACATAACAGCACAAAGACTCCGTTACAAGAGGACTGAACTCAGGGGTATAAATACACACACTAATTAAGGACAGGGTGGGGCAGGAAACAGGCAATAAGACAAAAACAAAACACAGAACACAGTGGTGACCTCTAGAGGCCCAAAACAAACATGACCAGAAAAGGAAATAACAGTGGCCTCTAGAGGCCAAAACAGTCCCAGTCCTAACACTGACAAGAGAAGGTTGCCCACCAAAACTCACAGGCCAGACAAGGAGGGCATTAATCAGAGATGCAACAAAGACACCAAAGATCAATGTTTCCCAACCTTTCTTGAGCCACGGCACATTTTACATTAGAAAAATCCCACGGCACACCACCAAACAAAAATGTCACAAAAAGTATATATAATGAAATATAATGATCATCTAGTCTCAATTTACTCATAATTTACTTACCATTGTGAAACCTGGGCCTGTTTAGTTGAACACAAAGCTGATATATGTAATGTTTCCCTGTTTGCACACTGGCTAAACTAACTTGTATAAGAATACTGGGATGCACACTGGACATAACTGACTGGTCGTTTATTCCACCATTTAGAAGATAACATACAAATCTTGCGGGAGCACTGGGATAATGCCCGGGGGCTACATTGTCCCTTTCAGGACATACAGTCAGGATGTTACATCTCCCTTCTTAAGAGAAAAATGGCATCACATAAACACAAAATATCCATTTCATGAACAGAACACTTGTGTTTAAAACACTTAGGATATATGGCATTCAATTGGTTAACTGGTTAATTGGTTGTGTGTGTGTGTGTGTGTGTGTGTGAGTCTACGTCTAGTTCATATCTAGAGTGTTTATATTGTCTGAGTGTTTAGTCTTTGTGTAGTTCTTATCTAGTGTTTGCACTGTTTATATTGTCTGAGTGTTTAGTCTATGTCTTGTTCTTATCTAGTGTTTATACTGTTTATTTATATTGTTTGTCTGAGTGTTTAGTCTATGTCTAGTTCCTATCTAGAGTGTTTATACTGTTTATATTGTTTTTTTTCAATTATTCTATTTTTATTTTTATTTATTGCATTGCCTGTTTGCACCGTGGATCAGAGAGGACTGAAATTTCATCTGTGCTGTATGTCGAGCAGGTATAGCATATTTGACAATAAAGTTGACTTGACTTGACTTAACACAACAGTTGTGCTTGGGGCACTAAAGAGAAAGCTACATTCCATTCATTAACTTCATGAATGTGTGCTTAAGGCACTTGTAAGGAATCTGAAAAGTACATTCTTTGGTCATTAGTGTCATTGCTAAATGTAAACAAGTACAGGCAGCAGAGATAAGGTAAGTGCAATGAATTCAGTAGCATTCTAGGTAGGAAGAAAAGTGTAGATTTCTTGTAAGATTCAGGTCACATGTAAGTGGACTCGGGTAGTGAACTCATTATCCTTTTTTTCTTTCTTTTAGGTAACAGGTAAGTCAAACAACAACAAACAGGTAAGTTAACGCATTTTCAAGTAACAGGTGAATCAAGTGACAGGTAAGTAGATTTTTTGTTTGTTTGTTTGTTTGTTTGTTTGTTTGTTTGTTTGTTTGGACAGCGATCCGCCTACACCCTTTACAGGTCGAGAACTTGCCTTGGCCTGGAAATGCGGCCAGACCTTGTTGTGTAGCCAGGGTGATGTTGGTCTGCGGGTCTCGGGTGGTTGGTAGGTGCAGGGTGTGGGGGCTGTGTGTTGTTGGTGTGCATGTCTGCGTGTTGCGTGTCCATGTCTGCATGTTGCATGTCCCTGGTGTCTGGGGCGTCTCTGCTTTCACAGAGGTGCCAGCAGTTGCGCCGCAGAGTCTGTCCATCTCCTGTCTGCACATGGTAGCTCCTATGTGTGTGTGCATGTTGTGTTACCGTCGTAGGTCTCCATGATCCGTCATCCTGACGGAAGCGGACAGGTGCGCCAACAGGTAAGTGAGGCAGTGCCTTGGTACCTCTGTTGAAGTACACTTGTTGATGGTGTTGGTATGCCTTTAGCCGATCTTGGACGGCTTTCCAGGGTACAACCTGTGGCTGTAGTTGCCTGCTGGTCACTGGGAGTACGGAGCGTAGTCATCGGCTCATCAGAAGCTGGGCAGGTGATCGGAGGTTGTCCACTGGAGTGTTCCTGTACTCCAGCAGAGTGAGGTAGGGGTCTCTGTTTCCAGCTTTTGCTTTGTCCAGCATGCGCGTTGCCGTCTGGACAATCTTTTCAGCGAGGCCGTTGCTCTGGGGATAACGTGGACTGATGGTGGTGTGGGTGAAACCCCACATGTTGGCAAAGTGGCGGAACTCCTCAGAGCTGTAGCACGGTCCGTTGTCGCTGATGACTGTCTCTGCAATGCCGTGACAAGCAAATGCGGATTTGAGTTTGGAGATTACCGCAGATGAGGTGTAGCTGGTAAGACTCTCCATTTCGAAGAATCTACTGTAGTAATCTACAATGATGATGAACGCTTTAGTGTTCCATGTGAAGAGGTCTGTACCTACTACTTTCCATGGTCTCTTGGGTACGTCGTGTGGCAGCAGGGGTTCTCTAGGGTTGGCACCACGTCTTTCTTGGCATATGCTGCACTGTCCCACTGTTTCAATCTGTTTGCCCATCCCAGGCCAGAACAGGAGGTCTCTCGCTCTGTGTTTGCTTTTTTCCACGCCCATGTGTCCTGTGTGTATGCGTTGGATCATGTTTCCTCTGAGGCTCAGAGGGACTATTATCTTCTCACCTTTGAAAAGTATGCCTTCCATCTCAGAAATCTCATATCGGTGATTCCAATATTCCTGGATGCTGGGCGGGCATTTCTTCCTGTCGTCAGGCCATCCATTCTGTGTGGCTCTTTTGAGTGCAGTGAGCTGTGGATCCTGTGCTGTCGCATCCTTGATCTCCAGTAGCTTGCTGTCACTCACTGGGACAGTACTCATGAGTGTGTGTACCTGTGCTCCCATGCTGTCCATAAGGCTGTGGTTGTGGTGCTCAATGGACTTCCAGGACAATGTGGCAGCGACTGGAATGTCCTTACCGGGGCAGTGGGTGATGTGGATGTTGTATTTCTGGAGCTGTAGTATCATCCTCTGTAACCGCGGTGGTGCTGCAGCAAGTGGTTTTCGAAGTATTGCTTCTAGAGGTTTGTGGTCGGACTCTACAATCACCCACCATCCATACATATACTCATGAAAGCGCTTGCAGCCGAATAACACTGCATACAGTTCCTTTTCTATCTGAGCATAGTTCACTTCGGTACTGTTGAGTGACTTGGAAGCATAGGCTATGGGCTTTTCCTCTTGGAGCATGACCGCGCCGACGCTGCATTTTGAAGCATCTACCTGGAGTCTCAGTTCTTTATGAGGATCAAAGTACGCTAGCATGGGGTGATGTGTTATCAGTTCCTTCATCTGCATGAATGTTTTGTTGTGGTTTTTGTCCCATAGGAACTCGCTGTCCTGCTTTAACAGTTGACGCAATGGTGCATTTACCTCAGAGAGGCGTGGTGCGAACCTGGCCAAGTAGTTGGCCATTCCAAGGATGGTTTCCAACTCCCCCCTGTTTGCGGGTGGCTGCATTTCTCTTATTGCCTTCACCTTTGCTGGGTCCGGCCTGACTCCTTCACACGATAGCGTATGGCCGAAGTAGCTGACCTCTGGCATGCAGATTTGGCACTTGTCAGGGTTCAGCCTTACCCCTCTTTCTCTTGTGCATCTCAGCATGGACCTGAGGTTGTTGTCATGTTCAAGCTTTGTTTTACCAAAAACCAGTATGTCAATGGTGGCTACGCCTGGGAGGCCTTCGTACATTTCGTCAACACGTCTCTGGAATTCGTCTTGAGCGTAATTGATTCTGAATGGCAACCTTAGGAACCTGTATCTGCCGAAGGGGGTGTTGAATGTTGTTAGCAGGGAAGAAGGTTTACTCAACTTTATGGCCCAGTAGCCTGATCTGGCGTTGAGGACGCTGAAATACTTCGCTCCAGCGAGCTTCGTGGTGATGTCCTCCAATGTTGGTAATGGGTAGTGGAGCCTTTGGATCGCTTTGTTGAGGGCTCTGGGGTCCAGGCAGACCCTCAGCTTACCAGCCTGGGGCTTTTCTATGACCATGAGGGCGTTAACCCACTCCATGGGCTCTGTCACTTTGCAGATCACATTGTTCTCTTCCATCTTATCGAGCTCCTGTTTCAGTCTCTCTCGCAGAGCAATTGGTACTCTCCATGGGGGGTATACTACTGGTGTGGCATGTGGGTTGACATGGAGGTTGCACTCTCCTGGAAATTCACCTATGCCCTGGAAGACATCGGCATATTCCTTGAGAAGGGTGTCTGTGCACGGCTTCACCTCTTCTTCGCCCATGGCCAGTATCAACTTGATTAGTTTTAAGTCCAAGCTAGCTCTCATCCCTAGGATGGGTGGTGCTTTGGTGTCAACTATGTAGAAGTCAGGTGTGATGGAGGTGTTCTTGTACTTGCATTTTAAATGACAGGTGCCCTTCATTTGGAGGAACTCTCCCCCATAGCTGGTGAGTCTTTGGGTAGCTGGTGTTATAGCAGTATCACTGAACAGTCTTTCAAATGTGTAGGAGTATTGCATTAGCCTGTGCGCCAGTGTCAATTTTAAATTTAACTTTGAGTTCCAACTTCAATTTCAGCATAAGCCTGTTCGTTATGTTTTCCTGTGTTTTCAGTTGTAAGTTCACCAATAAATAATTCTACTTGTTCATTGTCAGTGTCTTCTTCTACTGTATGTATGGCTTTCCTTGCATATGTGTTTGTGTGTGTATATTGTTTTGACTTGCAGACTTTTGCAAAGTGATTTAATTTCTTACATTTCATACACTGCTTGCCTTTGGCTGGGCAAGTGCCGTCTTTGTTGGTGTGCAGGCCTCTGCACCGGTCACATTCACTGCCTCTGTGTGCTGTGGCTAACTCTCCTGGCCTAGCTTTGAAACTCGTGTTTGTTCGTTAGTCTTGTGTGTTCGTTTGTGTTCAGATCTTCGGCCTATGGCATGTACAACGTCGGTGTTGAGGTCCTTGCCTCCCACCATCTCCTTGAGCTGGGTTTGCGCTAGCTTGTGAGAGCACACGATGTCTATGGCCTTGTCTAGCATTAGCTCTGCACCGTGGCTAAGCAGCTTTTCCCGCACTCGCGGTGAATTCGTTGAAAAGACAATGTGGTCTCACACCATCTAGTCACTGTTTGGATACCCACAGTCTTTAACTAACAGCTTTAGTTCAGTGACAGTGTTCAAAAGTTTCCCCATTCCCTTGCATTTTCTCATGGAAGTGATATCTTGCATATATTGGGTTAGACTTTGGTGTGAGATATTCAGTGTACTTATCGTAGTATGTTTGTAGTTTCTTTGTATTGTCATTTGTTAATGTCCATGTGTTAAAAACGTCCCGCCCTTTCTCCCCAATCCATAAGAGAAGGTAACTGCACTTGTCCTGTTCCGGTTTCTCCCTCAGAGGTCCGGAGAACATCAGCTCTGGGTGCTGTTTGAAACGTCACCACGCTTCAGGCAAGTAGAGTAGTAGAGTGTACTTTATTGTCCCCAGGGGGGAAATTTGTATTGGGCTTAAACAGTCACTGCGACACATACAACATTCATACGGTACATTAAGACAATACATGGAATACATAAAAACATAGACCTATACATAAACATAAAACTATATAAGTTTTATGTTATTATAAATTAATTAATTATATAAGTTTGATGAATCCCAATCCATCTTGGGTGCTGGAACGCCGAAACTGTCCATTTTCGATCAGAACTTAAGTAGTTGAGCCTCTACTCTGACACCATATAATGTTTCCCTGTTTGCACACTGGCTAAACTAACTTGGATAAGAATACTGGGACGCACACTGGACATAACTGACTGGTCGTTTATTCCACCATTTAGAAGATAACATACAAATCTCGCGGGAGCACTGGGATAATGCCTGGGGTCTACGGTGTCCCTTTCAGGACATAGTCAGGATGTTACAATATACTCACAGGAATTTAAGAAAGACATACATGAAGATCTTCCTCAACAGCTCTGAGTCTCTCTTTTTTTGTTTTTATAGTAGTCATGCTTGAAAAGCCCAACTCACATAGATAGGTTGTGAAAAATGGGAGCAGAGCTGAAAGAGCTCTGCTTGCTAGAATGGGGAACTCCTTGGCAGCAGTCAGCCAAAAACTGTCCAAAGATAAATCAGCAAAGCTCAGCTTAAAACCATGATTTTTTTTCTCAGTACAGTTATTTCCTCGGCGGCACGGTGGTGTAGTGGTTAGCGCTGTCGCCTCACAGCAAGAAGGTCCTGGGTTCGAGCCCCGGGGCCGGCAAGGGCCTTTCTGTGTGGAGTTTGCATGTTCTCCCCGTGTCCGCGTGGGTTTCCTCCGGGTGCTCCGGTTTCCCCCACAGTCCAAAGACATGCAGGTTAGGTTAACTGGTGACTCTAAATTGACCGTAGGTGTGAATGTGAGTGTGAATGGTTGTCTGTGTCTATGTGTCAGCCCTGTGATGACCTGGCGACTTGTCCAGGGTGTACCCCGCCTTTCGCCCGTAGTCAGCTGGGATAGGCTCCAGCTTGCCTGCGACCCTGTAGAAGGATAAAGCGGCTAGAGATAATGAGATGAGATGAGTTATTTCCTCCTGCTCCTGCACTGTTGGACAGCTTTTCCCCCACACACCAAGCATAATGGAGTCGACTCGGTTGGTTCCCCAGTAAAAGTAAATCCAAAGGAAAGATAACTTTCATTGTATTGTCTTGAGTTCACCTTTTTTTGCTTTCTTCTGACCACTACTCATACTAGGGCCTTCATCTGGGTCAGAATTTTCCCCAGGACCCAGTTCGGATTGTGCACTTTTTCTTTTCAAATATTTATCCATCGCTATCACCACTGTCACACCTGAAGCATTACTAATTCTATTGTTTGAATGGCAACAGGTAGATACACAGGTTAATTAGCTACCTGCTGCCATCTAGTGGAAGAGTATTTCATTGTTCTGCCTGTCACTACAGGTCGCTGGCATAGACAAACTAAGACAAATTATTTGCAGTAAATAAATAATTTTCAGACCAATTAAGTGGAATTGGATAATTTCCCATAGTACACCTGATGATCTCTCATGGCACACTAATATGCCACGGCACAGTGGTTGGGAATCACTGCCAAAGATAATGCTGAAGGAACTGCAAAGATCCACAGCAGAGATGGGAGTATCTGTCCATAGGACTACTTTAAGACATACATTCCACAAAGTGGGGCTTTATGGAAGAGTGGCCAGAAAAGTCATTGCTTAAGAAAACACATTTGGAGTTTGCCCAACAGCATGTGGCAGACTCCCCAAACACATGGAAGATAATAATGGGGCCATAATGGCCATAATGGGGAAATGCCATGTATGGCACAAACCCAACACCCTGAGAACGCCATTCCTCCAGTGAAGTGTGGTGGTGGCAGCATCATGCTGTGGGGATGTTTTTCTTCTGCAGGGACAGGAAAGCTGGTCAGGACTGAAGGAAAGATGGACGGCACTAAATACAGGGCAATTCTGGAGGAAAACCTGTTTGAGTTGGCCAGAGGTTTGATACTGGGGCGAAGGTTCACATTTCAGCAGGACAATGACCCTAAATATACTGCTAAATCTATGCTGGAGTGGTTTAAAGGGAAACTTTTAATTGTCTTGGAATGGCCTAGTCAAAGCCCAGACCTCAATCCAATTGAGAATCTGTGGCATAACTTGAAGATTGCTGTACACCAACGCAACCCATCTAACTTGAAGGAGTTGGAGCAGTTTTGCCTTGAGGAATGGGCAAAAATCCCAGTGGCTAGATGTGCTAAGCTAATAGAGACATATCCCAAGAGACTTGCAGCTGTAATTGCAGCAAAAGGTGACTCTACAAAGCATTGACTCTGGGGGGTCAATACCTATGCACACTCCAGATGTCTGTTTTTCCATCTTAATTATTGTTTGTCTCACAATAAAACAACAATTCACCTTTAATGTTGTAGGCAAGTTGTGTAAATCAAATGGTGCTAACCCTCCAAAAATCAATTTTAATTCCAGCTTGTAATGCGACAAAACAGGACAAATACCAAGGGGGATGAATACTTTTGCAAGACACTGTATCTCTCCTTCCTAATAGAAGATAACAAAAATAATCCTGGATTCCTATTTAATACTGGAGCAAAATTAACCAGGAAAAAGACCACTATAGACACATGCACACATGCAGTATGTAGTAGCAACTGTTTCATGATTTTTTTTTGACAAAATTGACAATCCAACAAAAAAATTCAAACTACTAATTTAAGGTCAGACAACTTAAGTGACAATTTAAGTAACCCTATAGTTAACAATATAACTATCAGATCAGCAATTAGAATATTTTACTCCCCTTAGAGAAATACAGTATAAATACTTTCATTAATCTCCATATCAAAATCTTCAACTTGTGTACTAGATCCCTTACCTACACATCTATTCAAACAGATAATACCTGAAGTAATTGAACTGCTTCTAAAAATAATAAGTTCTTCTCTTAGGATTGGCTATGTACCCAAATCCTTTACTCTTGCAGTTATCAAACCCCTGATTAAAAAACCTGACCTTGATCCCTATGAGCTGTCCAATTATCGACCAATATCACACCTCCCCTTTATCTCCAAGATTCTAGAAAAAGCCGTCACACAGCAGTTATGTTCATATTTACACAGGAATAACATCCATGAAATGGATCAGTCAGGATTTATACTTCATCAGAGCACTGAGACAGCATTGGTTAAAGTAGTAAGTAACCTACTGTTGGCATCTAATCAGGGTTGTGTCTCACTGCTTGTGTTGCTTGACCTTAGTGCAGCATTTGATACCATTTGACCATTACATTCTTTTGGATAGACTAGAAAATGTTGTGGGAGTTAAGGGAACAGCCCTCACTTGGTTCAGGTCTTATTTAACTGATCGCTATTAGTATGTTGATGTAAATGGTGATTTTTCTAGAAATACTGCAGTAAAGTTTGGTGTTCCACAAAGTTCTGTCTTAGGCCCACTGCTTTTTTTCTTTATATATGTTACCTCTGGGTGATATTATTCATAAGCATGGTATTAGTTTCCACTGTTGTACTGATGACACACAGTTGTATGTTTCTGCAAAACCAGATGAGATGTACCAGCTTAATAGAATTGAGGAATGTGTAAAGGACATTAGACACTGGATGCTTATTAACTTCCTTCTGCTTAACTCTGACAAGACTGAAGTATTTGTACTAGGACCACATGCAGCTAGAAGTAGGTTTTCTGATTACACAGTAACTCTGGATTGCCTTTCTGTTTCTTCACGTGCAGCAGTAAAAGACCTCAGGGTGATTATTGACTCCAGTTTTTCATTTGAAACTCATATCCATAACATTACCTGGATAGGCTTCCTTCATCTCAGAAATATTGCTAAGATAAGAAATTTAATGTCACTACACAATGCAGAAAAAATAGTTCATGCTTTTGTTACCTCCAGGTTGGATTATTGTAATGCCTTACTGTCTGGATGTTCCAATAAGTGCATAAACAAGCTCCAGTTAGTTCAAAATGCAGTAGCAAGAGTCCTTACTAGAACTAGAAAATATGACCACATCACCCTGTCATATCCACACTGCATTGGCTCCCAATCAAATTTCATATTGTTTATAAAATACTACCATTGACCTTTAAAGTGCTGAATGGTCTCGTGCCACAGTACCTGAACAAACTTCTGGTCCTTTATGACCTGCCACATCTACTTGGATCAAAAGGTGCAGACTATCTACTGGTACCTCATATAGTGAAGGCTACATCAGGAGGCAGAGCCTTTTCTTACAAAGCCCCACAGTTATGGAACAGCCTTCCAAGTAGTGTTCAGGAATCAGACACAGTCTCAGCGTTTAAGTCTAGGCTGAAAACATATCTGTTTAGGCAAGCCTTTTGTTAATATTGTTTATGAGGTAAAGGAGTAGATCTGGAGGGTCCTCAGACATAGTGTTTTGGTAAACTGGGATGTATGGATGCTGTCAGTCCCTCACTCACTTGCTCACTCGAGTTTGTTGACGGTGTAATGGCTGGCTGCTTTACGTCCCAGGGTGCCCTCATACCTGTGTTACCTTCTGGCTCTCTCCTTTTAGCTATGCGGTCATAGTTAGTTTTGCCAGAGTCCCTGCTTGCACTCAGTGCAAAATGTACACTGTTCCTACTCATCAGATGACATTGAGTATACCAAACAACCTGTGTTTTCTCTTTTTCTCCCCTCCCCCCACTCTGTCTGTCCCTCTGAGTTACATGTCAAGCCTGAGATCGAGATGCTGACCTCTTCTGCTCCTCGGACCTGCCTGATCCATCCTGATGCCCTGTGTATGGCTGGAGTCTCATCACATTGCTCCTGTAGAGGACAGCCCTATAGGGACAGTTGAAAGTCACACTTGGAAGATGCTCTGGACACTTATAGTAATGCTTTTATAGTTGAGGACTACAGTTGACTTGCTAACTTTAGGACTGCAGTTGTCATGAACAGTTTTGAACTCAAGTTTCCATCAATGAAGAGTTTATAACATCATCGAAACAGACTTCATGTTAAAACTGTTGAAAATGTTATCATGTCTGTTATCACCCAAATGAGGATGGGTTCCCTTTTGAGTCTTGTTCCTCTCGAGCTTTCTTCATGTCGTCTGAGGAAGTTTTTCCCTTGCCACTGTCGCCACAAGTTGCTCATTGGGGATGTAATATTCTCTGTTAGTGTCATTAAAGTGTCTTAAACTAAACAGAAGAACCAGCAAGCTCATTCCAGCTTATCTAGGCACTGCCATCTTTATTCTCCACATATACCACACAGTGGTGCTCCTGATAGACGTCATCAGTGAAAACATTTGCAGGATATTACATCCCCCTTCTTTTGAAAAACAAACATGGGCATAACCATTTGAAAAGTAGCTGACTCTAACCTTTGTGAACTATGGCATTCTTATCATTAAAGTAAATGCATCTCATGTGTACCATATCCATAAGGGACAGTTTAAGATTATCTTGCCAAAATAAACACTTCTGTAACATATGACCCAATATGATGTAGAGCACTACTTCTTAATCGAATATCAAGTTTTACATTAACTACAAAGTATGATTAAAGTATCATATGTTGGTCTGATCTAACTCAGCTGTATTGCCTTCAGCTATGTGAACATAACCATTTCATGGCCTGTAACCTAAACATTTTAATTTTCAACATTCCATTAGTAAGAGAAGTATTACAAAGCTGCTTTTTTTTCTTCTCCTTTCACATCTCACAAGTCCAATATCGCTCTTGGCCGTACTGTGTGGCCTGATCTCATGGTAATGCTGGGTGATGACCCTGTGGGGCCTGGTTGTGTTCCTTGTTTGAGTTCTGTGTTCTGCTGCAAAGTCTCAGGCTCAGTGTTTCCAGATTCTTGTCCATGACCCTTTGGTGGCTCTTCTGGGCTGGTGTCACCTTCAGGAGTCTGGAGGAGGTGACGCTGGTTGTGCCTAAGCATTTGACCTTCATCAGTGCGAATGTTGTATTATCTCTGAGTACCTGCAGGTCCAATGACTGTTGCAGGTTTCCACGTCCCAGCTGGTAGTGGATGGTGGCACCCGTTGGTAAGGCAGTCAGTGTCTTGGCCATTCTGTCGTAGTACTACTTTTGCCGGCATTGGCACAGCTGTCGCCTGCTGTGGACTGTGCTGTGGCAGGCAAGTTCTGGTTGCAGTTGCTGTTCAGTGGCCAGGAGAATTGAGCGCAAATGCCTGCTCATCAACAGCTGCGCTGGCAACTTCAGTCCATCAACCGGGGTGTTCCTGTACTCCAATAAGCTGAGGTAAGGATCTGTTCTCTGTGAATGTGCTTTGTCCATGAGGGCTTTGGCTGTTTGGACAGTCTTTTCAGCCAACTTGTTACTCTGTGGGTACAGCGGGCTGCTTGTGGTGCACTCAAAGTTCCATGCATGAGTAAATGCTCGGAACTCCTGCAAACTGTAGCAAGGTCCATTGTTGCTGACCACAGACTGTGGTATTCCAAGCCTAGCAAACATGGCTTTCAGCTTTTGGATGACGGTTGAAGATGTGAGGCTAGTGATCTTTTCTACCTCAAAGTATCTGCTATAGTCGTCAACTACCACTATATATAGAAAGTGTTGTTCCATGTGAACAGGTCTGCCAGGGACATTTGGGAATCAGGTGTGAGAGCATTGGCTCCTGGGTGGAGTTGCGTCACCTGAGGCAGATGCTGCATGATCCCACTAGCGCCTCTATCTGCTTACCCATTCCGGGCCAGAATAACACATCACTCACTTGTTGTTTTTCACTTTTCCATCCCTAAATGTCCTGAATGTATGCGTGTGAGCATTTCGGCCCTGAGTGTGTGTGGAACGATGATTTTCTCACCTTTTAACAGGATACCACCTGTCTCTGAGATCTCGTCTCGATGATTCCAATACTCTGTGATAGCAGGTGGGCATTTCTTTTTTTTTTTCCTTGACTTGGGCCATCCTGACAGGCTGACCTGTCTCAGCACTGAGAGTTGGTCGTCTTGGGCTATTGCAGCTCTGAGCTCTTCCATTTTCCGGTCCCTCACCGAGCCACTGCTGATCAGTGTGTATTTGTGAGTCCATACCTTCACTCAGTGACATGTCTGAGCATTCTATTGGCTTTCTGGACAGAGTGTCCAAGACTGGGATCTGTTTTCCAGGCTTGTGTGTAATGTTGATGTCATACCGCTGTAACTACAGTATGGGTGGTGCAGCTGCCAGTGGCTTTTGCATGATTGCCTCTCGTGGCTTGTGGCCCAACTTGACTATCATCTGTTGACCATACAGGTACTGGTGGAACCTTTTACATTCATAAAGCATTGCATAGAGTTCCTTCTCAATTTGTGCATAGTTCTTTTCAGTCTCATTTAGTGCCTTGGAGGTGTATGCAACTGGTTTCTCTGCCTGGAGTAAGACTGCTTCTAAGCCACATTTGGATGTGTCAATCTGTAGTTTCACTTCCTTGGTGTGGTCAAAGTAAGTGAGGACTGGTCCAAGCTCCTGTGTGAGGAGGTCTTTGACTTGCTGGAATGCAACATCGAGGTTTGAGTCCCACACAAACTCATTGCCCTCTTTCAACAGCTGTTGGAGTGGGTCACTGGTCTCTGAAAGCTTGGGGGCAAATCTGGAGAGGTAAGTGACCATGCCCAATATGGTTTCCAGCTCTGCTTTGTTGCATAGGGGAGCAATTTCTTTTATGGCCTTGATCTTGTTGGGGTCAGGTCTCATGCCTTCTCATGTCAGCTTATGCCCAAAATAGCTCAACTCTGGCATGCAGATGATGCTTTTGTCTTTGTTCAGTTTAATGCCTCTCTCTTGTTCTCTCCAGCATGGCCCATAGGTTGGTGCCATGCTCCTGTTTAGTGTGGCCATACACAAGGATATCATCCACAATCTCGGTAACACCTGCCAGTCCCTCATATGCCTCATCCACTCTTCTCTGGAACTCATCTTGGGCTGAAATTATCCCAAAGGGCAGCCTCTTGAACTGGTATCTGCTGTAGATGGTGTTAAAAGTGGTTAGTATGGATGACTCATGGCTGAGCTTTATCACTCAATACCCAGACCTAGCCCATGTCCGTGTGGGTTTCCTCCGGGTGCTCCGGTTTCCCCCACAGCCCAAAGACATGCAGGTTAGGTTAACTGGTGACTCTAAATTGACTGTAGGTGTGAATGTGAGTGTGAATGGTTGTCTGTGTCTATGTGTCAGCCCTGTGATGACCTGGCGACTTGTCCAGGGTGTACCCTGCCTTTCGCCCATAGTCAGCTGGGATAGGCTTCAGCTTGCCTGCGACCCTGTAGAGCAGAATAAAGCGGCTAGAGATAATGAAACGAGATGAGATGAGTCGAGAGCATGCTAAGCGTGCTAACGCTACCAGGAACGTGTGAAAACAAGCGCACTTGCCTCTTCAACAGATTTAGGTAAGTCAGATTGTATGCAGACCTGTTTGTAGGTTGTCTAGCAAGGATACAGTCCACAGAACAAGGCTGTCACAGCAGCACTACTTGTACCGGGGATATAAATATGAAAAGTTACCTTCCCCATTCAGTCACATAGAAATACATCAGCTGTTCACTATTCCCTCGCTGTTTATCAGTGACATCAGTATTATCTTTCCTCCTCCACTTTTTTGTTAGAGAAATGGAATTTCAATTTTTTTCATGTAAACTTTTAATGAAATAATCTCCAGACAGGTTAGCATGGTCGCCTCGCAGCAAAAAGGTCCTGGTTTCGAGCCCAGTGGCTGACGAGGGCCTTTCTGTGGAGTTTGCATGCTCTCCCCGTGTCTGCATGGGTTTCCTCCGGGTGCTCCGGTTTCTCCCACAGTCCAAAGGCATGCAGGTTAGGCTAATTGGTGGCTCTAAATTGACCGTAGGTGTGAATGTGAGTGTGAATGGTTGTTTGTGTCTATGTGTTAGTCCTGGGATGACCTGGCGACTTGTCCAGGGTGTACCCCGCCTCTCACCCACAGTCAGCTGGGATAGGCTCCAGCTTGCCTGCGACCCTGTAGAACAGGATAAGTGGCTACAGATAATGGATGGATGGATGGATGGATCTCCAGCCAGGGGCAGCTTCAAGTCTTACTCGCTATGCGGAACTTCTGTGTCTTGTGCTCAAATGACGTCAGAGGACTGCCAGAAACGATCGGGGGGATTTTTCTGATTGGTTAAAATATTTGCAATGGCGGCCTCCATGAAATCGTCCATTCTGCATAGAAACCTGTCTTTTGGAAATGATATCTTAGTTGCGACTTATCCAGGGTGTACCCCGCCCAGGGCTCTACAGTGCACACATTTCACTCACATTTGCGAGCGAATTTTTCAGCATGCGAACGACGAAAAAAAAAACGTGCATTCGTGCGAGGGCTTCTTTCGGCCAACAATTTAGGAAAGCACTGAGCACAGACGCGACGAGTTTAACATTCTAAAATGTATCAAACGTTAAACTGCAAAGTATGTAAATCCAACGCTGGATAGCCTACCTAATATAGTGTAACGAGTAATGGCCTGTATTGTTGCAAGTGTGTGTGTTCAGTGTTGTGTACGTGCGTGTGTGTGTGTTCTGCCTGCGCCTTGCTCCCTGTCTGTAGTTGCGTGCATTGCCCCTGCCTTGCACCTGCGGTGGTTCCCATGGTAGCCGGGGGGGGAGAGTGAAAAAGTTACATTTTTTTTGCCGTTCTGCCACATCTTTCTGTGATTGCCCCTCTTTCCCACGGTTGTATGTTGTGGGTGTGGCATTAGGTGGGAAAAGTGCTTTTTAGGGATTCATCAGATCATTCAACTGAGAGATAACTGAGAGCTGGTTCGGACCGAACTGAGAAATATATTCGCTATGCAGAGAATAACGGCGTTTTTTAAAAGCAATGATGGTGGAAACAAGAATAAAAGAACGGACGAGGAAGAAAGTGTAGTGAAGAAAGCTAGAACGACGGGAGAAGGTGCGGGAAAATTATATAATGAGATGGAAAGCACACACCCCAGTGCAAACATTTAGATGGGAACATACAACACAGCAGAAAAACAAATAATATACAGTACGTACAAATGGTGCATGTCACAACACAGCAGAAAAACAAAGAATATATATACAACTGGGCATGTTGAGTTGCAGATGTTAATTGCACATTAGTTATAGAAACTCAGTTCAGCTACAAAACTCAGGATATTGCACTGTATTTGGTATTGCATTGTATTGGGTATGGATGTAAAAAAGTGTAGAAATATAAATATAAAATATACAAAAGCTATAAAAACTAAAAAGTTGCTCTGTGAGGTTGCACTGTAATAAGTATTGCACTGTATCAGGTAAGTGTGAGAATATTGTCCTTTTAGGTCCTTGTTGGTGCATTGTTGCACCTGCCAGAAGTGGCATCAGTCAGTGCATGTAATTAGCCTTTTTCACATTATGTCACTTGCAGAAGAACCTCACATCCATTTTCAGCCTTTTGAATGGAAGAAGAGGTGGCATGCTAATCTGCTGGCTAACAAGTAGCAACCATAGAAAGTCAGTAAACTTCCTCTCCAAAACAAGGCAGATAGGTGACTGGAATGGTCGCTAACAATACGTAATGATAAACAACAATGCGCAATATTATTATCAATCTTATCTGTGAATGACACAGTTTTGTTAACATATGTTGCCGCCGTATACCTCTTCTTCCATTTAAAAGGCTGAAAACGGATATCAGTTCCCCTGCAAGTGACGTAATGTGAAAAAGGCTAATTGTTCAAGGTGGTTATGGCCTGTGGGAAAAAAACTGGTTTTGAGTCTGTTGGTCCTTGCTTTGATGCACCTGTAACGCCTGCCTGAGGGCAGCAAGTCAAAGAACTCAGAGCCAGGGTGGGAGCTGTCCTTGATGATGATGTTAGCTCTGCTGAGCTCTGCTCTCTGTTTAGCTACTGTTTGTTCATTCATTCAGTTGTTCATCATTCATTCATTCATTCTCAATTGAATTTTGCGTTTTGTGTGTTGGTGTGTCTAAGGTTTGCGCTGCAATAAACCTCTAAAATGAAAACCTACTTGTGCTTGTGCCCCCATTTTTTTCCCTGTGCTCCTAAAATTTTTAACTTAGGAGCACGTGTGCGCCTGAAAAAAAAAGTTGGTGTAGAGCCCTGACCCTGCCTCTCACCAATAAACAGCTGGGATAGGCTCCAGCTTGCCTGCGACCCTGTAGGACAGGATAGGCAGCTACAGATAATGGATGGATGGATATCTTAGTTGTGTGAGCTCCTTATTTTCAATTATTTGCATGAATTGTTAGTTTATATCATAATCTATCTTCATAACTGTATTTTAAAAATGGGTTTTCTTTTCTTTTAATACAGAAGGGAGGTTAGGATTCTGCCCGAATACCAGTTGATGTGGACTATAGCCATGAACATTGATCCTATTGTTCTTAGCCGTAAGGGCCCAGTCTAGAGCAGTTTGCCAGTCACATCCATTTCCTCGTTTCACCTTCTGGATGATTTCTGTGAGTGTCTGATTATGTCTCTCCAGTAGGCCATTGCTCCAGGGACTGTATCCTGCTGTTGTTCTGGTCTCAGTGTTGAAGTTTTCTCATTATTGAATTCTACACCATTATCACTAAAGTTGCCATGGGGGACCATGAACACTTATCCATGTGTGAATGAAGGAGTTGATAATCTCAGAGGACTTTTTAGTTTTCACATAGTTCCCTGTACTGAAACGTGTGAAGTGATCAATGATATGGAGGTACAATACACCAGGCTCTAACTCATGCAGGTTGACTGTTACTGTCTCATTATACTCTGAAGCTAAAGGCAAATCCACCGCAGGCTTTGGCTTGGTTTTGCTGTACCTCCAGCATATGTTACAATCAAGTACTATTTGTTGCAAAATGGTGACACATCCTTTGTCTTTATTTCCAGAGCTTTGGATTAACCTCTGTAGGCGATCTGTGGATGCATGACCAAACTGCTTATAAAGTTTTAGGAGAACTTTGTGTTTCTCATCTGTGGATATTTTTTCTGTGACTCTAAGGATGTCATCTTCAGTTTGATTCTTCTCAGTGTCTTTGTCTCTGATATCCACACAGTAGTGGCCAGAACTGGTGAACTCAAGAGGTACAGGCTGCTTGAACATCAGAGCACTGTCATTTTTCATGTCCAAAACTGTTCCAGCCCTCTTTAGGGATGTTTTGCTCAGCAGAAGTGGAATAGCAACTTGAACCACTTCAGTTTCAACACAGCATTTTGTCTGACCTATTTTAGCAGGTATTTTCACTTTTCTGTTAGAGTATACTACATTTCCATCTCCAAATCAAAATGGTTTGCAACTGGGAATTTTTGTTTGTAGCATCTTGTTTACTTGGTCTTGGCTGAGTTCCTTCATGTAGTTTTCTAGCCATTTCTCCCCACATACTGTACGAGTGCAAGCAGTGTCAATAATAGCTGACCTTAGTGATTCAGCCAGAAATATTTCTGAGTCAGACATGGAGGATTTAGTAAACAGTATGATGTTACATTCCTCAACATTTACAGCTTCAGTTAATCTTACTTGTTCATTTTTCCTGTGGGGAGAGTCTTTAGCCCAGTGAAATGTGCTCTGACAAATGGCATATCTTGATCTCTTGCTGAATTTATCCAGTGGATTGGTGCCCAGTAATGGATGCCTTTGTTGTCCACTCTGTGATGTGAAGTTATTCCGCCTGCTCCTTGCCTGCGGTCTTTGCTCTGTGAAAAATGCCATATCCTGGTTCACTTGTTTTCCGTTTGATGTGCCTGGCATTGTGCCTCCAAAAATCCTTTTCAGTGCTGATTTCATAGAGGTGAACGTCAATTCTGTGCACACTGTTAATGCCAGTTGTCTGCTCTTCCCATCTAGACAAGCCGTGTCCAACAGTTTAAAAGCTAACACAACATCAGGCAGTGTCATTTTATATTTTTTCATCCAGTAGTATCTCTGTTCAAAATCAGTAATGTAGTCCACCATGGACACAGCACTGTCTTTTGAAACGCCATCAAAATAAGAGTAGGCTTTGTATGCCCATTCTTTTTTCTCCTTTAAGAACACCTCATCCAGTTTCGCTAACAATGTCTCCATATCGCCATCACTGTCCAAATCCATCCATCCATCCATTATCCATAACTGCTTATCCTGTGCAGGGTCACAGGCACTCTGGAGCCTATTCCAGCTGAGTATGGGCAAGAGGCAGGGTACAGCCTGGACAAGTCGCCAGATCATTGCAGGGCTGACATATAAAGACAAACAACCATTTACACCTATGGTCAATTTAGAGCCACCAATTAGCCTGACCTGCATGCCTTTGGACTGTGGGGGAAACTGGAGCACCCAGAGGAAACCCACACAGACACGGGGAGAACATGCAAACTCCATACAGAAAGGCCCCTGTCGGCCACTGGGCTCAAACCCAGGACCTTCTTGCTATGAGGCGACAGTGCTAACCACTACACCACTGTGCCACCTTGTCCAAATCCTCTGTGGGTATTTCCATCGCAGTCTCCCTGGCTCTTCCTTCAAGCCCCAGAGTGACAGCAAGAGCCTGTTTCTTCTTATTGAGCTCAGTAACATGTCTCCAGATGTTGACTTCAGTTTTCCAACACTCATATGGCTTGGCTTCATCAAACTTCAGCAAAATTCTGTAGTTGCTAACCATCCTCTGCTACCAATGTTAGACTCAATAAACATGACATTTATTTATACTTTAATGGCTTTATTCAGCTCACAACTACAGTCCATAACAAAACCGTCATCTTTGCATGTGCCCTATCATAACAGCCAACCTGCGCATGCCCCAGCCGGATCAAAGTGTGAACATTTTTACCATAAAGTACATAACAGAGAGGAAATACCATAAAGTGCATAATAGAGGGGCAATACATATTAACAGCTGGGTCCTTGAGCAAGACCCTTAACCAGCTGTAAGTCACAATCTTAAAAAAACATCTGCGAAATGTACTGGATTATGTACTTACTTACTTGGGCCCTTGGCTCCATGCAGAGCATAGGCCACCGATGATCTTCCTCCATCCAGCTCAGTTCTGGGCTTCCCTCTCCAGATCTTCCCAATGCATCCCCAGTCCAATCAGCTCCCGCTCCGTGTCTCGCCTCCAGGAGTTTCTATGGCAGCCCCTCCTTCTCTTGCCTCGGGGGTTCCAGGTCAGTGCCTGTCTGGTGGTACTGTCAGCTGACTTCCTGAGGGTATGACCAATCCACCCCCATTTCCTTCTTAGGATCTGTTTGGCAACAGGTTCCTGTCCTGCCCTACACCACAGCTCGTCGTTTCTGACCTTCTCTGGCCACCTGATGTTGAAGATGCATCTGAGGCAGTTGTTGATGAATGTTTGTATCTTGTGTTGTGTTGTCTTGTTCATTCTCCATGCCTCTGATCCGTATAGCAAGACTGACTTGACATTGGAGTTAAAGATGTGCACCTTGGTGTCCATGTGGATTTCCCTGGAGGCCCAGATGTTGTTCAGCATGACAAAGGCTGCTCTTGCCTTGCCAATCCTGGCTGTGACATCCTGTTCTGTGCCTCCCTGTTGGTCCATCACACTTCCCAGGTACACAAAAGACTCCACCTCCTTGATTGTCTCTCCACCTACTGTAATGGGGATGTTAGTGGTGTCGTTGACCTTTAGGACTTCTGTTTTCTTCGTGTTGATCTTAAGTCCCACTCTGGCAGATGTTGAGTCCAAACGGATAGTTTTGTCCTGCATCTGACTGTGGTAGTGCGAAAGGAGTGCTAGGTTGTCAGCAAAGTCCAGATCGTCTAGCTGTCTCCCCAGTAGCCACTGTATTCCGTTGTTCCTTCCCTCTGTGGTAGTCCTCATGATCCAGCCTATTGCCAGGATGAACAGGAAAGGTGACAGTAGACATCCTTGCCGTACTCCTGTCTTTACTTCAAAACTGTCTGACAGTTGTCCTGCATGGGATACTCTACATGTCATGTCCTTGTATGTTCCCTTGATTATGGAGATGATCTTCTGGGGTACCCCATAGTGCCTCATTAGCTTCCATAGTGTCTCCCTATCCACACTGTCAAAAGCCTTTTCAAAGTCTATGAAGTTAATGTAGAGGGGAGAGTTCCACTCCAGTGACTGCTCCACTATGATGCGTAGGGTGGCTATCTGGTCAACACAAGACCTGTTCTTATGAAAACCTGCCTGCTGGTCTCGGAGCCTGTCATCTACTGCCTCCTTCATTCTCTCCAAAAGAACTCTGTTAAGGACTTTCCCTGGTACTGATAGGAGCATGATTCCTCTGTAGTTGCTACAGTCCCCAAGGTCTCCTTTCTTCGGAAGCTTGATGAGTATACCCTCCTTCCACTCCGCTGGTACTCATTCTTCTTCCCAGATCTTGTTGAAGGGGCTGTGCAGCATGCTGACCGCCGTCTCCATGTCAGCCTTGATGGCTTCTGCTGGTACCTCATCTGGTCCTGCTGCTTTCCCGTTCTTGAGGGACTTGATCGCTTTCCTGATCTCTGCCTTCGTGGGTTTCTCACAGTTAATTGGCAGGTCTGCCTCTGCTGGTGGAATGTCTGGTGGTGCATCAGGGGCCGGTCGGTTTAACAGCTCCCTGAAGTGTTCTGCCCATCTCCAGAGTTGCTCCTCAGTTGTTGTGAGTGGGTTTCCCTGTTTATCCTTGATCGGCTTGTCTGTCTGTTGAAACTTTCCTGCCAGCTGTTTTGTCACCTGGTATAGTTCTCTGAGGTTTCCCTGTCCTGCTGCTTCCTCTGCCCTTTTGGCCAGACTGTCGATGTGATCTTTCTTGTCCTTTCTGATGCTCTTTTTCACTTGCTTGTCAGCAGCAGTGTACTCTTCCTGTGCCCTTTCCTTGGCTGATCGTGTGCAGCTCATATTGAGTACTGCCCTCCTCTCTTTCTTCTCCTCCAGTCTCTGTAGGGTGTAGGCAGAGATCCACTCTTTGTGTTCTGCTTTCTTCCTGCCAAGTACCTCTTCACATGTGCCCAGCCAAATATCCTTGATGTGTTGCCACTGTGCCTCAATGTCCATGTCTTCGCTCTCCAGTTGGTTTTGTAGAGCTTGAAACCTATTCGATAGGTTCAGCTGGAAGGATGTCTGTACATCTACGCTCCTCAGCAGGCCCACGTTGAATCTCTTGCAGGGTTTGGTGGTTCTGTTTGACTTGTGCCTCTTCAACCTAAGTCTGACTGACATCGCAAGGAGGTGGTGGTCGGATGGCATGTTGGCCCCTCGCATCACTCTTACATCCTGCAATGATCGCCTAAACTTCCGGCTGATGCAGACATGGTCAATCTGGTTCTCTGTGGCATGGTCTGGGGATCCCCATGTGGCCTTGTGTATCCTCTTGTGGGGAAATATACTACCTCCTATCACTAGTTGGTTGAGGGAGCACAAGTCAGCAAAGCGATCTCCATTTTCATTCATCTGACCCATTCCGTGTGTGCCCATGATTCTTTCGTAGCTTGTGTTGTCGGATCCTATTTTAGCGTTGAAGTCTCCCTGGAGAACTGTGATGTCTTTCTGTCTAGTAAATAGGATTTACAGACTGGATTATGTGTTATTTATATATTATGTACTTTACTGCAAATATGTTTACAGCTGGGGGGCACATGGTGCAATGGTTAGCACTGCCACCTCACAGCAAGAAGGTTCTGGGTTTGAACCTTGTGGCTGACGGGGACCTATCTGTGTGGAGTTTGCATGTTCTCCCTGTGCATGCATGGGTTTCCTCCCATAGTCTAAAGACATGCAGATTAGGTCACCTGACTACTCTAAATTGTCCATAGGTGTGAATAGTTGACATAGTATATCTTTGTGTGTGTTAGCCTTAAGATAGATTGTTGACCTGCCCAGGGTATATCGTGGCTCTTGCCCAAAGTCAGCTGGAATTGGCTCCAGCTCACCAGTGACCCTGATGGATAATCTGTTTAAATAATGTATGGGTGGATGTTTAGTCTCAAAAATTGCATCACTTTATTCGCAACCCTGTTGCCAGAAAATTACTGTAAAATTTTTGCCAGCTTTTTTACAGTGTACCTGGGGATTGCCATGCACCTCCCCAGAGTTCATTTATAAATCATTGGGTGAATGCAGAAATCTTAAATGGACACGCTTCCAGTCAGTCTTGTGGTGACTTAGTTCCTTGTGACCTACTGCTATCAATTATAAAAAAAAAAAACATGGCAATTAGGAGAGATGAAATAGAACGTGTTATTACATAAATAGCCATATGCTATGAATTCCAGAACATCATACCGCAATAAGAAGCCAAGTGTGCTTGGAGCTGTATTTCTTATAATTGATTAATTTACAATGTTTTGGAATTGGTATATTTACAGTATGTCTCCCTGTTCATTTTGTAGTTTTGTTTATTTTGTTTTGCTTAGTATAATAAAGTGTATGCACTGAAGTCATTCTTCCTTATTGTCTCCTTTTTAGGGCCCAAGCACTGAATGCAAAGCCCTATTGTTTTCATCCTGTTTATTATTATTATTATTATTATTATTATTATTATTATTATTATTAGGGCCCGAGCACCAACCGTAGGTGCAAAGCCCTATTGTTTTCATCCTGTTTATTATTATTATTATTATTATTATAAAAATTATAATTTTTTTTCTCTGTGGAAAACCTTGTTTTTGAAACACTTGTGATGCTCGAAAACTAATGAATTTTGGCACACTGATCAAATGTGCGTAAAATCACAAATTTACACTGAGCAAAGGACTGGTATACCCTGTATTTTATAATTTGGGCTTTTTCCATCGTGACAGGGTACAGGGTACATTGCCATACAGGATAATTTGGGCTTTTCTGCACGCGCAAAGTACTGTTTTCCCAGTGCTTTGTTTTTAAACCTGCTGCTGCTTTTTTAGCTACAAAGTTATGAATAAATAGAGAACTCTATGAATGTTATTTTTATCTTTATTGCAAAATGTCTACAGCATTAATCCCTCTTGATGTACATGTACATGACAAAAATAATTAGAATACAGTTAGTTAGTATTTAAAAGATGTGTTGGGGCCTGAGGAGAGCCTGGAGAAAAGGAGCCTGTGAATGAAAAACAAGTTATGCACTGTTGCCATCAAAGCGACATACCTGTAGCAGACCTGTGACACAAAAGGTTTTTCAGTCACATCACAAGAATTGGCAGTGCAATTCACAGTATGTAGTCAGATAAAAGATCTTATGGCCCTTTTCCACTACCCTTTTTCAGCTCACTTCAGCTCGCTTCAGCTCACTTCAGCCCGACACGGCTCGCGTTTCGACTACCAAAAACCGGCACGACTCAGCTCGTTTCAGCCCTGCTTAGCCCCTAAAACTCGCACCGTTTTGGAGTAGGGCTGAAGCGAGCCAAACCGCGCTGACTGAGGTTGGGGGCGTGAGCAGACACTCCCCTGTGCACTGATTGGTGAGGAGGCGTGTCCTCACATGCCCACACACGCCCCGCGAGCGCGCTGGGATCTGTAAACACCGCAAACCCGGAAGAAGAATAATTATGAATTACGAGAATTTCTGAAGCCTTATGCGCCTCGCCTCATCTATACGCTCTTGCCAGTATCTGTTGGCGTTGTCGGTGACAACAAGCCACAGCACCAAGACCAGCAACACTAACGACTCCATGTCCTCCATGTTTATTGTTTACTATCCGGGTCGTGAGACTACCGCTTAAAAGCTCACTGAATCAGTGACATACAGAGCATCGTGGACGAGTTCGCGGAGCGCAAGGCTCGCCGTATGCTCTTCAAATAATGCGCGCAGTAGGCTATTGATGTTTTATTATGAGCCATGTACAGTATGTCGCCGAATGTTTTTTGTTTCTGAGTTACATGTTCGTTTGAAGGACTTAATGTACAAAATAACATAGTTGCACCCCGGAGTGTTGAAATTGGTAAACACAGTGCATTCAGTGAGGTTTGCACCGCCCTCCTTTTATTTCTAACTCTTCCTGTCACCGTTGCAACCTCTGAGCGCTCATTCGTATGCCCTTCAAATAATGTGCGCAGTATAGGCTATTGATGTTTTATTATGAGCCATGTACAGTATCCTAATGTTTTTTGTTTCTGAGTTACATGTTTGTTTGAAGGACTTGATGTACTAAATAACATAGTTGCACCCCGTAGTGTTGAAATTGGTAAACACCGCAGTTGCGGACATTTTGTAGCCTAAAACGATGTTATGATAAGCTTTAATAAAGTGCCCGGTCATTTGCCCCGCCCCCGGCCCGGCTCTGACTTGTTCCGCCACTGTCACTGATGTCACTGTTTGCGCTGCTTAACGACATCACGTGACGTCCACCCACTTTCGCTAACTCCACCCAATGTGTCCACCCACTTCCAGCCAGCACGGTTCAGCGCGGTTGTAGTCGAAATGCAACTCCAACAGCCCCGCTCAGCTCGACTCAGCTCGACTCGGCACGGCACGGCTCAGCCGCGTTTGTAGTGGAAAAGCGGCATTAGTTTCAATGAAAGGCCAGTGTCTAAGACTATCATCAACAAGAGGACCAAGCTCCAAGTCACTCACTACGTTTACATGCACATAGAGAGAATCGAATTTCTGCCGTTGCTCGACTGAAATCGAAGTTCAAAATGCCATGTATACACCTTAATTCGGCTGAAATTGAACCGAACTTGATTTCTCGGAATCGAGCTGCACGACCTAGTTTATGCTATTTCTACTGAGCTATTTTGCGCATGTATAC
Organism: Neoarius graeffei; assembly: GCF_027579695.1. NCBI lineage: Eukaryota > Metazoa > Chordata > Actinopteri > Siluriformes > Ariidae > Neoarius > Neoarius graeffei. The sequence goes on from NC_083595.1 coordinate 25,169,711, forward strand.
CCTATCGAGCTAGTTGTCGAGCTACTTCCGGAAGTGACGAGTGACGAGACCACAAGCGGGAAACACAACAGCCTCGGTCGGCATGACAACGAATCATGACAACGGCATGAATCTTTTCTTTTTGTGGCATTGTTTGCACTGTTAAAATTTAGCTCACTTACTGTATCACCAAATACATCTGTACAGCTGTTGCATAGCTGTGAATTGTGTACATAAACAAGTCACTGTATTTGTCTTTGTGTGTGTATATATATACTGTATATATATATATATATATGTCCAACATCTGAAGAATGTCAATAAAAACAAAACAACTGAACTTTTTGTGTGTTTATTAAGACATAAGTTAAATTGTAAGCAAAAAAAAAAATTTTTTTTGTAAGCAAAAAATGGACTTTAGAAAAATATTATTGTGCAAAATAAGTTTTCTTACAAAACAGTGGTCTGCGCCGGACAGTTTGTAGCCATAGTCTGTTAGAGCAAGCCTAACAGCTTGAGCACGGAACTGATAGTGTTGCCAGATTGGGGGTTTTAAGTGCATTTTAGCGGATTTGAACATGTTTTGGGCTGGAAAACGTCAGCAGTATCTGGCAACACTATAGCTCTTCTTCATGACGACAACCGGAAGTGTACCAACACGATGGGGCGTGTAGCGCCACGTGTGGCTCGGGTGCACAATGCACCTTGCACAATAGCCCGATTTCACTTGTGCATGTAGGATTGGATTTCTCTGGCACCCCTGCTGGGACCCTTTGCTCGATTACCAACAGCAGCTCGATTTGGACGTGCATGTAAACATAGTCACTGATTCCACCCACACTTACACAACTGTGTGTATTTAAGATGCAAGCTGTATCTTAAATACACACAGTTGTGTCCTGAATAGCTCTCTTTTATTCAGTCTTTTACCTGATTTAAATCATATGAAACTAGGTATCAGAGAGATGTTGCAGTTGAGGTCAGATAATGTGGGATATAGGTCAATTTTTAGGCTTTTAAATGATAGAGGAATTATAAGGAAAATTTAACACAATAGGGTAGTAAACATTCTGGTTCACACTCCAGTCCAGAAGGTGGCGGTAATGCACCTAAAAGCTGTTTGCCAATTGCCATAAAACAATATAAAAGAAGAAGAAAGAAGATTTACCTAATGTGGAAATCTCACTCTGGTCATTGGTACGCGAGTCTCGCTGCTCCACGAAATCATGGCGTGCTGATCGCCGTTGATGGAGAATTCATGCTCTGCACGAGGCTTACAGCTATTTCGACAAACTCAGAACAACATGGGAATGGTACAGATTTCACGTCAATTATGAGAAATACATGCTAACCCTGGTGAAAAATAAATGTGCTAAGTGTACTAAAATTTAGCATACTTTTGTGTACTTGAAGCCACACTGTGGCAGTTCGTACGGGTGGAGCACAGAAAGACGGCAGGCCAGGATTAAGTTCCACAAAGAAAACTTTTTATTTTACCTAATTTAGCTTTTCAGCTTTTACTCCCTCACTCACTCACACTATCACACACTCTACACACACCCATGCATTGTGGTTGGGAGGGAGCTCCCTTCCTCTGCTCTCTCTCTCCTTATATAGGGTGCGGTCACTAGGGAAGACACACAAACACAGATTAACCAACATCAGGTGCAGTGATTCTGCCACTTACCTTCCCTGACTCCGCCCTCCTGTCACAGACCGACGCTTGACCATGCCCCCGCTGCCACATACCCCCACCGCCCGACTCAGGCCGGGCAGCTGTCCGGCCTGCAGCTGACTCCCCCCCCCCCCTTGACGGGAGAGGAAGTCCGTCACGACCATCTGCGCCCCCGGCCTGTGGACCACCTTGAAATTAAAGGGCTGGAGTGCCAGATACCAACGGGTGATCCACGCGTTGACATCCTTCATGCGGTGGAGCCACTGGAGGGGCGCATGGTCCGAACAGAGGGTGAAAGAGCGCCTCAGGAGGTAGTAGCGGAGGGCGAGGACCACCCACTTGATCGCCAGGCACTCCTTTTCGATGGTGCTGTAGCGCCCCTCATGCACTGACAGCTTCCTGCTTATGTAGAGGATGGGGTGGTCCTCCCCCTCCACCTCCTGGGACAGAACGGCCCCCAGCCCTCTGTCCGACGCATCTGTCTACAATGTAAAGGGGAGAGAAAAGTCAGGGGAGTGTAACAGTGGCCCCCTGCACAGTGCAGCCTTCACCTCAGAGACAGCCCACTGGCATTGCTCCATCCACTGGACCGGATCTGGTGCCCCCTTTTTAGTCAGATCAGTCAGCGGGCTGGTGACGTCCGAATAATTAGGTACAGTTAGGTCCATATATATTTGGACACTGACACAAATTTTGTTTTTTTTTTACCTGTTTACTGAAACATATTCAAGTTATAGTTATATAATGGACATGGACATAAAGTCCAGACTTTCAGCTTTCATTTGAGGGTATCCACATTAAAATTGGATGAAGGGTTTAGGAGTTTCAGCTCCTTAACATGTGCCACCCTGTTTTTAAAGGGACCAAAAGTAATTGGACAATTGACTCAAAGGCTATTTCATGGGCAGGTGTGGGCAATTCCTTCGTTATGGCATTCTCAATTAAGCAGATAAAAGGCCTGCAGTTGATTTGAGGTGTGGTGCTTGCATTTGGAAGATTTTGCTGTGAAGAAAACATGCAGTCAAAGGAGCTCTCCATGCAGGTGAAACAAGCCATCCTTAAAGGTGGGATATGAGATTTTGGAATAACGGTTCCTGCAAACCATATTTTGAAAAGAAACACGCCCGCCCTCGCCATGCTCCCACCCCCCGCGTCTCCACCCCTCCTCCCCCTTATAAAGCGTGAGAAAATCAGCCTTTATAATGGGTGTCTATTGCGTTACACACCAGTGGAGCAGAGTGTAGAGAGCTTGGAAAAATAGCTCAAACTTTCTCATTTAAACTGTGTTTTCAGCCCCAATTTTCACTCCACACACATAATTTTCTCAAAAGTAGTAGCCACACTTGTCCTGATTCACATGATGTGTCTACCTACACGATAGGACTTGCAGTTTTTGAATGAGAAGCCCGAAAGTGAAGAGAGCACAGCCGCGCAGCCACATAGACTGCCATTATAAACTTAGCAGAAAAGTCACTCGTTTTTAACTCGCTCTAGTGACCTCATTTTTTAGACTACAGACAAAAAATTACATCAGTGTGTTCAGGAGATCCTTGTGGCACTCACTATGAAAGAATTTTGTGAATATCTCCTTCCGTTTTCGTGTAAATCCCCGTTGTTTGGAGGGAGCGCACTGACAAAATCCTGTGCTCTGTGTGACACTCTGCTCACTCTCTCACACACACACACAGAAGGGACGGGCTGCTCGTGGGCTTCAGTCTGACTGACGTGTCAGTATCCAATCATTTTGAGGTGGTACCTCGATATGATTGGATGGCGTTTTTCCTTTATTTTACACTGTAGACTGGATTAAAATATTTCATTTTTGGGTCAAACCTTCTATTGTACTGCTTGCAACATGGGTGTGAGGAGCTTTTCAAGCAATATGGTAAAAAATACTCCTGAAAAAAATCTCATACTCCACCTTTAAGCTGCAAAAACAGAAAAAACCCATCTGAGAAATTGCTACAATATTAGGAGTGGCAAAATCTACAGTTTGGTACATCCTGAGAAAGAAAGAAAGAAAGAAAGAAAGAAAGAAAGAAAGAACTGGTGAACTCATCAATGCAAAAAGGCCTGGACACTCACAGAAGACAACAGTAGTGGATGATCGCAGAATAATTTCCATGGTGAAGAGAAACCCCTTCATAACAGCCAACCAAGTGAACAACATTCTCCAGGAGGGAGGCATATCAATATCCAAATCTACCATAAAGAGAAGACTGCATGAAAGTAAATACAGAGGGTTCACTGCATGGTGCAAGCCACTCATAAGCCTCAAGAATAAAAAGGCTAGATTGGACTTTGCTAAAAAAACATCTAAACAAGCCAGCACAGTTCTGGAAGAACATTCTTTGGACAGATGAAACCAAGATCAACCTCTTCCAGAATGATGGAAAGAAAAAAGTATGGTGAAGGCGTGGTACAGCTCATGATCCAAAGCATACCACATCATCTGTAAAACACGGCAGAGGCAGTGTGATGGCTTGGGCATGCATGGCTGCCAGTGGCATTGGGTCACTAGTGTTTATTGATGATGTAACACAGGACAGAAGCAGCCGGATGAATTCTGAGGTATTCAGAGACATACTATGTGCTCAAATCCAGCCAAATGCAGCCAAACTGATTGGTCGGTGTTTCATAATACAGATGGACAATGACCCAAAACATAAAGCCAAAGCAACCCAGGAGTTTATTAAAGCAAAGAAGTGGAATATTCTTGAATGGCCAAGTTAGTCACCTGATCTCAACCCAATTGAGCATGCATTTCACTTGTTAAAGACTAAACTTCAGACAGAAAGGCCCACAAACAAACAGCAACTGAAAACTGCTGCAGTAAAGGCCTGGCAGAGCATTAAAAATAGGAAACGCAGCGTCTGGTGATGTCCATGAGTTCAAGACTTCAGGCAGTCATTGCCAGCAAAGGGTTTTCAACCAAGTATTAGAAATGAACATTTTATTTACAATTATTTAATTTGTCCAATTACTTTTAAACCCCTGAAATGAAGGGATTGTGTTTAAAAACTGCTTTAGTTCCTCACATTTTTATGCAATCATTTTGTTCAACCCACTGAATTAAAGCTGAAAGTCTGAACTTCAACTGCATCTGAATTGTTTTGTTCAAAATTCATTGTGGTAATGTACAGAACCAAAATTAGAAAAATGTTTTCTCTGTCCAAATATTTATGGACCTAACTGTATAAACCTACGATAGTAGCCAGCCAGCCCCAGGAACTGTCTCACCCCCTTTTTGGTCTTGGGCCTCGGGCAGGCCGCAATTGCTGCTGTCTTGTTAATTTGGGGACACACCTGCCCGTTGCCCAAGTGGAAGCCCAGATACTATACCACACTATGAGACCCGCCCGCCTCAGCGACCTAAGGACGGCCCTCAGGTGTTGTAGGTGCCGCGGCCAGTCATTACTATAAATAATGATATCATCTAGGTACACAGCCGCATAGGTGGCGTGGGGGCAGAGGACCCTATCCATCAGTCGCTGGAAAGTAGCAGGTGCCCCAAACAGCCCAAAAGGAAGTGTGACAAACTGGTGTAAGCCGAACGGTGTGGAAAAGGTCATTTTTTTCGGGATAATGGAGTCAAGGGGATCTGCCAATAACCCTTTGTCAAATCCAATGTCGAGTAAAAGCGAGCCGTGCCGAGTCAATCAAGCAACTCATCAATACGAGGCATTGGGTACGCGTCGAATTTAGACACCGCATTAACTTTTCTATAGTCTACGCAGAACCGGACTGACCCATCGGCCTTGGGTACCAAGACCACCAGGCTGCTCCAGTCACTGTGGGACTCCTCGACGATGCCCATTTCGAGCATGGCCTCGAGTTCTTCCCGAACCACTTTTTTCTTGTGTTCGGGTAGCCTGTAAGGGCGGCTGCGCACTACCATCCCTGGGGGTGTCTCAATGTGGTGCTCTATGAGGTCGGTGCAGCCAGGCAGGGGCGAGAACACGTCTGAAAACTCGGTCTGCAACTGGGCTACCTCCGCGAGTTGGGTCGGGGAGAGGTGGTCTCCACAGGGGACCAGAGAGGTATGCGATGCCAATGTTCCCTTTTGAACCTCCGGCCCCAGCTCCGCCTTCTCCGGAACCACCGACACCAACGCCATGGGGACCTCCTCATTCCAGAGTTTGAGCAGATTGAGGTGGTAAACCTGTAGCGCCCCACACCGTCCGTTCGCCTCACCTCGTAGTCGACGTCCCCAATTCGCCGTGTGACCTCAAAGGGTCCTTGCCACTTGGCGATTAATTTGGAGCTCAATGTGGGCAACAGTACGAGAACTTTATCTCCCGGTGCTAACTCCCTAAGGCGCGTACCCCTGTCATACAGGCAGGTTTGCCATTCTTGGGCCTGCCGCAAATTCTCCTGGGTTAGGTGTGTGAGTGTGTGGAGTTTTGCGCGCAGGTCCATAACGTATTGAATTTGATTTTTACTGGGCGAAGGTCCCTCCTCCCAATTTTCCCGCAGCACATCTAGAATGCCGCACGGCTTACGCCCATATAACAATTCGAATGGGGAGAACCCCGTGGAGGCTTGGGGGACCTCTTGCACTGCAAATAACAAGGGTTCGAGCCATTTATCCCAATTATGTGCATCCTCACTTACGAATTTTTTAATTATATTTTTGAGGGTGCAATTAAACCGTTCAACTAAACCATCCGTTTGTGGGTGATAAACGCTGGTGCGGATCGGCTTAATACCTAATAACCCATACAGTTTGTTCAGTGTACATGACATACACAAGGTGCCTTGGTCAGTCAGAATCCCTTTCGGGATTCCAACTCGGGAGATGACACGGAAGAGCGCTTCCGCAATACTGCATGCTGAGATATTGCGAAGAGGCACTGCTTCCGGGTATCGTGTTGCATAGTCCACCAGAACTAAAATAAAGCGGTACCCTTGTGTTGACCGATCTAATGGCCCGACGAGATCCATCCCAATTCTTTCAAACGAGGTCTCAATTAATGGGAGAGGGCGCAAAGGCGCTTTTGGAATGGCCACCGGATTTACTAACTGGCATTCACGGCATGCCATATACCACCTACGGACATCACCGCGAATCCCTGGCCAATAGAACTGGGCCATTAGTCGGGCTAGTGTCTTATCCTGCCCTAAGTGTCCAGCCATGGGATTAAAGTGAGCCGCCTGGAATAGCAATTCCCGGCAGCTCTTTGGAATCAAAAGCTGTGTGACTTGCTCTTTAGTCTGAGCGTCCTGCATCACTCGGCTATGTGGCAGCGGGGTCGTGGTCAAGCATTGGTCTGTTCCCGGAGGGCGGACTCAGGGAAGTTAAGTGGCAGAATCACTGCACCTGATGTTGGTTAATCTGTGTTTGTGTGTCTTCCTCAGTGACCGCGCCCTATATAAGGAGAGAGAGAGCAGAGGAAGGGAGCTCCCTCCAAACCACAACGCATGGGTGTGTGTAGAGTGTGTGATAGTGAGTGAGTGAGTGAGTGAGTGAGTGAGTGAGTAAAAGCTAAATTAGGTAAAATAAAAAGTTTTCTTTGTGGAACTTAATCCTGGCCTGCCGTCTTTCTGCTGGTTTTGTTGCTGGTGATTTGCCTGCAGGCTGTCAATCTCATGGTCATACTTATTTGCAGCCAACTGCCACTTCTCTAGCTCAGTAGTGAGGGTTGCCAGGTTGCCCTTTAGAGCGCTGACCTCGTGCTCCCGCTCGTCTGCAGCTTTCTCCATGCTTCTGCGCAATACCTGAATTTCCTCTTGAGCTGCATATGAATTTTGTTGCAGACTCGATATATACTGTCCTTCTGATCTCTGAGACTTTCCATTTCATCCTGCAACTTCTGAAGCTGAGTCTGAAGAATCTTCATCTGCTTTGCAGATTCCTCTGTCTGATGCTTGCTGGCCCGCTTCTCTTCCTCTAGAAGTCCTTGCAGCTCCACACATTTCTGCTTGCCAGCATTAGCCTGGTCATGGGCCCCCTTCAGCTCTTGATTAAGGTGTTGGATCAATTTCTCTGACCCACTGGTTTCCATGGAGCTCCGAGTCAGCTCATCTTTGATTAGTGAAACTTTACTCAGCTGATCAGCCTTCAGTTGTTGATCCTCCATTTATTCCTCTTTATCCCCATCACTGGACTGCTGTTCCGCTGCTTTGTCTCTCTGCTTATATATAACTTATATAACTTGAGGCATGCTATTTTTGAACAACTAATTTTGTACTAAATATATCTCATCTCATCTCATTATCTCTAGCCGCTTTATCCTTCTACAGGGTCGCAGGCAAGCTGGAGCCTATCCCAGCTGACTATGGGCGAAAGGCGGGGTACACCCTGGACAAGTTGCCAGGTCATCACAGGGCTACTAAATATATTTTAATTGTAATTAAATTGTAGAAAAGTGCAACTTGAAGTGTATTTAGTGTACTTTTATGTGCTAAATTACACATAACTTTCACTTAAAGTATATTTTAGTATAATAATTTTAAAGTGTTAGCATGAAAGCGTGATATTAATATACTTTTTATATATTTACAAAAAGTAAAATTTGTGTAAGTGCATTTTCAATATACTATTGAAAATATGAACATACTTTAAATACAATAAAGTACATTTATTTTTCACCAGGGAATTCTCAATAATTTCAGTGTTTTTAAAGAAGAAAGTCAAGACATTGGGTTTTATGCAGCCAAGTTTATTTAATCAACATTTAAGGGTTTTTTTTTTACTTTTGGTAGCATATTTTGGGCGCTTCACCTTAATTTGGGTGCCTATGATGTTATCCGTCACAGGTTTCATGTAACTGAAAGGCCTGCTTAAGATATCCACATACCCAAAGACACCCTCTGGTATAGCACCACCATTTGGACATGGACAGTAATGACTCCATTGCCAAAACAGGAGTTACATTTTGATGTACTCTTTCTAGATAGTTTGTTGGATTCATACCATATTTGGTAGATGTCATGGCAAGATGTTGCTGATTTTACTTTGTGAAGGGATTTGCGATATCTTGCAAGATGTTGAAATGGCGAACCAATAAATTTGTTATGCCACACGAATAGGAAACGTGTAAAAAATGCACCATGCATTGCCTGATATGACTAAAAATTCATAGGTTATAGGATACGATGGTTCTGATGATATCCACATGCCCAGTTTGACCTTCTGGTATAGCGCCACCATTTCGACCTGGACAGTAATGATTCCATTGCCTAAAAACTTTGACTCATGAAATCTGGTACTCACATCAGTCCTGGCCACCACTACTCAGGGATAGAGGCTTGACCCTGGGTGTATCCATTGGACTCCATAGCGCCCTCACATGGCATTGAGACTTCTGCCCGGTATATAGTTTCACCTGTCAGTGTCAAAATTGGTAGGTGTGTGGTGTGCCCCAAGATGAACAAAACTGAAATGCACATTGTTTTAGTCAATTGACTTGCGACAGGATTTGTAATATCTTACATGATGTTGAAATGGCAAACCAATAAATTTGTATGTTTCACCATGCAAAGAGGAAGTGTGTCATAAATTCACCATGAATTGCCTGATAGAGCTAAAACTTCACAGGTTATAAGACATCAAGGTTCTGATGATATCCCTATGCCCAAAGTGAGCCTCTTGTGTAGCGCCACCATTTGGACCTGGACAGTAATGATTCCGTTGCTGAAAAACTCTGACTCATGAAATTTGGTACATACATCAGTCCTGGCCACTGCTATTCAGGGATAGAGGCTTGGCCCCGGGTTCAATGCCCTATTGTTTTTGGCAGGTTCTTGTGTGTGAGGGCCCCTTATCACCACTAGTGACTTTATTTTTTTTTTTCTCCACACGAAAACTCATTTTTGATGTACTTGTGATGCTCGAAAACTCACGAATTTTGGCATACTGATCGTATGTGCATAAAATTACAAAGTTACACTGAGCAAGAGACTGGGCATGATCCCGGAGTGCTACAGCGCCCCCGAGAACAAGCTATGGTTGAGATAAAGTTGCTCGGCTTGGCATGAGATTTAGTGTGATCGAGACTCTTCTGATACAGGACGAAGTTCACTCAATTGTATTTGACTCTGCCCAACAGGAAGTCAGCCATGTTGGATGGAATGTGGGATTTTGAAATTTTCCCACGTTGTTTTGAGGGGCTTGCCATGGCTAAAAACTCATGAAATTTTGCACAAACATTTGTCTTATGATACAATTTGAGGTGATATGGTAAATTAGTCTAGGTGAGCTTCATTAACTCCATAGAACCACCTAGTTCAAAAATACAGATTTGACACCTTGTACATATTCAAAAACTCATGAAATTTGGTACACATGTCAGTCATGCACCCCAAAACTCAATCATAGGGGCTTGACCCTAGGTGTGTCCGGGAGACTCCATAGTGCCCCCATATGTCATGGAGACTCCTGCCCGGTATATAGTTTCAGGGATCCATGTCAAATTTGGTAGGTTTGTGGAGTGCCCCTCAATGAACAAAATTGCCTATACATTGCATCAGCCAAACTCAACAGGAAGTGAGATATTTTTGGTTTTGTGAGTTTTGACACGTTACGTTTTAACGAACTCCTCCTAGGCAGTTTGTTGGATCCATGCCATATTTGGTGTACATCATGTCAAGATGTTGCTAATGTTAAATTGTGAAGGGATTTGTGATATGTTGCAAGATGTTGAAATGGCGAACCAATAAATTTATATGTTACGCCATGCAAACAAGAAGTCAGTCATAAATTCACCATGCATTGCTTGATATGGCTCAAATTTCACAGGTTATAGGATAACATGGTTCTGAAGATATCCACCTGCCCAAAGACACCCTCCATAGCACCACCATTTGGACATGGACAGTAATGACTCCACTGCCAAAACACATGTTACAGTTTGATGTACTCTTCCTAGGTGGTTTGTTGGATTCATGCCATATTTGGCATATGTCATGGCAAGATGTCGCTGATTTTAAATTGTGAAGGGATTTGCAATATCTTGCAAGATGTTGAAATGACGAACCAATAAATTTATGTTATGCCACACGAACAGGAAGCATGTCAGAAATTCACCATGCATTGCCTGATATGGCTAAAAATTCACAGGGTATAGGATAAGATGTTTCTGATGAAATCCACATGCCCAATTTGACCTTCTGGTATAGTGCCACCATTTCGACCTGGACAGTAATGATTCCATTGCCAAAAAACTTTGACCCATGAAATTTGGTACTCACATCAGTCCTGGCCACTGTCAGGGATAGAGGCTTGACCTCAGGTGTGTCCATTGGACTCCATAGTGCCCCCACACATCATTGAGACTTCTGCCCAGTATGTAGTTTCACCTGTCAGTGTCAAAATTGGTAGGTGTGTGGTGTGCCCCAAGATGAACAAAACTGAAATGCACATTGTTTTAGTCAATTGACTTGCAACAGGATTTGTAATATCTTGCATGATGTTGAAATGACAAACCAATAAATTTGTATGTTTCGCCATGCAAACAGGAAGTGTGTCATAAATTCATCATGCATTGCCTGATAGACCTAAAACTTCACAGGTTATAAGACATCAGGGTTCTGACAATATCCCTATGCCCAAAGTGAGCCTCTTGTGTAGCACCACCATTTGGACTTGGACAGTAATGATTCCATTGCCAAAAAACTCCAACTCATGAAATTTGGTACACACATCAGTCCTGGCCACTGCTATTCAGGGATAGAGGCTTGGCCCCGGGTGCAATGCCCTATTGTTTTTTGGCATGTTCTCATGTGCAAGTGCCCTTTATCGCCACTAGCAGCTATATTTATTTTTGTATTGTTCTTTTGTGATTCCTTCCAATTGGATATGTGTTGCGTGTCTTTTACTACTTGTACTTGGTCCTGTCTTAACCTGACCAGTGTGAGTGTATTAATTCATCTTTTTTGCCTGGTTGCCTGTGGTTTTAACAATGTTTTTCAATACATCACTTTATACATTGTATTTCAATAAATTACTTGCAATAGTGAAATTGCTCACAATATTACGATAACTTGTTTCTAGGTCCTGCAGTAACAATATAACATTAAAATAATTTACTACTATACACAAATACATATAAATCAGTTTCTGTACATTCTCCTAACAAATAAATTGAACAGGCTTTTTAAATTATCTTATACACTTTTCACACAACATAGTATGTTTTGCATATAGCAGTCCTTTCATTGGGGTAAAATAATTGCCTTGAAAACCTAATAGTGGAGCCCCATACTTATAAAAGGACATAGACCTGATTTTTGATGGCTTTGACTGTACGACATTCGAATATATGTGTACCACCACAGGGAACCTGATTGTAAGTGCAAAGAAGCATATCTCATAAATGCTTGACCTCCGGACAATGAAATTTGTATCTTTATTTACATAACATAGATGAGTATACAAGAAGTATTTAGTAGATCAAGGCTATGACCCTAACCTGGTCTCTGGTAAATTTGATCAAGTAGCCTCTCTCCCTAGGAGTGAGTTACTTAAGCCTAGGGCAATTAAGCCTGAGCATAAGGTTACGCTCTTGGTTGTTGACTTTAACCCTAACCTTCCGGATATCAGTAAGATTTTGCAGAACAATCTCAGCTTTTTGCATTCCTCTACTTTAATGCAAGACGTATTTCCGGAGGGTAGTATTATTTCGGCTTTTAGAAGGCCGAAAAATCTTAAGGATACTCTGGCGCCTTCTAAACTCAAGCGTGGTGACACAGAAGTCAAAAATCAAGGGCGTGAACAAGGTTGCTTTAGGTGTAGCAAAAAATGCGATTTATGTAATAACTCCTTCGCAGAGTCAAATTTTTTTGTCAGCTCCGTAACCGGAAGGAAATACAAAATTCACCAACATCTTTCTTGTACTTCCCACAATACAGTATATTTAGCAACTTGCCATAAATGTAATCTCCAATATGTTGGCTCTTGTACTACAGAGTTTAAAGTACGTTTTTGTAACCATAAATCTAGTATGAAAAACAACAAAAAAACATGTGAAGTAGCAAAACATTTTAATCAGTCTCCTCATAATTTGAATGATTTTGAATTCATTTGTATAGAAACAATAGTTAATGCTGCTCAAGATAGTTTAGATAACGTGCTTCTAAATAGGGAAGCGTACTGGATGTCGCAATTGTTTACTTTAGCCCCTTATGGGTTAAACAAGCAAAAAGAATATAAATCTAAAAATCGCATTCTTTTTAATAAATTGTAATAAATATTGAATTATTAAATTGTGTAATTAATAGTTTATTTTTTCTTTGTCTTTTATTTTGAAGTGTATAGAATTCACAAATTTGTATATATAAGACCACGCCCATAGCACCATGTTGTTTTTTTGACACTGAAGAAGGCTGAAGGCCGAAACATTTGTCGAGAATAAATTTTTGATAATGTTCAAAAGTTGGGTGTCAGAGTGAAATTCTTCTATTCTACATTATATATATAATATAAAATGAGCAAAATATTTGCAAATCCACCTGAATAGTATAATACTATTATTGCATATGAACCATCAAGAAGTGTAGGGTAGTGTATTTCATGTCAGTAAATTGCTGCATTTTCTTGTGACAGTGATACCAATAATGAGATACACATCAGAGTTATGAATACATATATTCCTTTTTTTGACACCGTATGCCATGCGCCAGAAACAACACCATGGCATTTATTATGGTGTGACTCTGCTGGGTGACTGGTGGACAGCAGTTAACCAGTGCTTTCACTGTACATCATTACTATATAGTTACAATCAAATATTACCGGGTATACCGTGAGCTGGCCAAGTGGCTAGCATGTCCACCTCTCGACTTGGAGGTTGTGAGTTCTACTTGTGGTTGGGTCATAACAAAGACCATCATAAAAAAGGTACCTACTGCCAGCTGGTGAGGCACACCATATAGTACTATATAGTAATGACTGAATATCAAACTTGATATGTCAAACAGTTGTCTGGTTACATCTGTCAAGTCCATGCACATTAGAGCTTGGCGCACACAGCCGCAGATTGCAAAGCATGTGTGCATGACATTAGGACTAATTATCATGCACATGTTCCTGATTAGCGCTCACAGCACATACATATAAGGACTCTCAGTAACACAGACTTTGTGAAAGCCTTATATTTTTTATTGCTTTTCTAGTTTTGACCCTGTTTGTGTTTTTGGACTTATTTGTTTATTGTATTATTTGTACATTATGTTGATATGTGCCTATATGTATATTGTTGCCTCTATTGTACAGCATATGTATATATTATTATTTGTCTACTAAATGTATACTACTACATGTCTACTGTTAAGTGTATAGAAAGTTAACACCTACTGAAGTCAAATTCCTTGTGTATGAAAGTATACTTGGCCAATAAAACTGATTCTGATATTGTATTACCTCTGATATCCTGTCTGTGCCTCACTCCACCACTGCCTGTTTTTCAACTCTGCCTTTGTCTCCATTTTAAATCTGTTTGTTAGCTTGTTTTCAGTAAACTCTTCCTGTGCTTACATCCATCTACCACCCTTACATGACAGAAACTGTCAACTGTCAAACAATAGTGGAATAGTGGACTAATACAACTGTTTTAACTCGTTTTAACTATGTTTAACTGTTTTAACTATGAAACCATTGTGAATATTTTCCATAAAATGTCTTAGTAAATAATCCCATGTTATTTTTTAGAAAGCAAATTAAAAGTGAGCGTTGGATAGATCTTTGTTACTTAACTAGAATTTCCTATTTCATTCCAAAGTTTTTTGAAGAGAGCTTTTAAATCTGTCTGTTCTGTAGATGATCAAAGAAAGCACAGTTTGCATAATTAGCCACATCCTTTTGATGTAAGATGTTATATATGTGTTATGTAGACCTGTTTCCCGTAAATTGTTACGGTACCAATAATTTTGAAAATACAATGCTCATAAATTTACTGCTTAAGAGTCTTTTTAAAAAAGCTAATTTTGCTATAATTGAAATATTGTAATTAAATCAAATTTCCTCAGGTGTATAATAAAATCAGAGGCTCCAACTTGGGAAATTGTAAAGAGGGAGATTCTCCATCTCTGCAAGTAGCTCGGAGAGAGACAAGTTTGAGCACCATAGGCGCGAAGGCGAGTTTTATATATGATTCACCACATTTCGTGTCAATTAAATCTTATTAATAGTAACAGATCTAGATAAATCCAGTGACTATAGACCAAATTTTAATATGCCTAAAGTCAATGTTAATGTCAATAATGACTATTATAAATTGCCAATGGTAGACCCTCTGATGATAATGTTCTTCTAATAATATTAAGTTAGTAAAAGTCAGACAAAAAAAAGTCAGACAAGTTCATTAGAATCTAACGTTTGGTCTGGTGATCTAACCTTGTCAGATATAGGGTCGTCTTGCTGCTGTCCAAAATAGTCCGCCATTCGTCCCTGGCGACCATCGTGACAGGCGATCCCAACTGTATCTTGGTGATTTTCTGATATTTTTTCTTCGTAGTTTGGCTTTCGCCATTTCCACCAACGGAGCTTCATTTCATTATCTCATTCAAGAGAACATAAAGTTAAAGACGAGCAGGCGATAAATGCAGACAAAATGCAGACGCAAAAAAACAAACAAAATGGTTGAGTGTCGCGGGTTTTCTCGTTCTCTCGCGTGTATCATTAATAGCGCCATCTGTATGCTTTATCGGTAACTGCTAAGACATTGGGTGGCTCAAGTATGCACCCCGTGGTGTACCGAATTCCGCTCTATTCATATGCGCACTTTATCTGCGCACGTGCCTCCGGCATTCACTCCAATCACCCCATTATGTCGATCGGTGTACTGACCGGGGAATCGGCATATACCGTGGACTATACACTTGAGTCCACCCATACAATGTCAGACACACGAAAAGTGGAAAGTCAACTATTAATTTTCGTCAACATAAACGTATCAAGTTATATTTTTAACTTATCATGTGTAGTAAGTAAGTAAGGGCGGGAGATTTTTATGTTGTCAGCAGGAGGTCGGGAGGATTTTCTAATGTTCCCTAAAGCGGGAGATATCCCGCCCATGGAGGGAGAGTTGCAGCCTCTGTATTATACACACACACATACACGCACAGGGCTCGAAATTCGCGGTGGTCCGGTCACCCGAGGCGACTTAATTTGTCATTTGTCGGGTAATTCCTGTCACTAGCCAGCCCGGCTGACTAGTTGAAAATAAAAAATATATATGAAGCGAAGATTCAGACTAGGGCTGTGCGATATATCTCCGAAAATTCTGTGTGAGGGTAAAAAAAAAAAAAACGTCACACATTCACCAACCAATCCTGGGTGACATCTCGGTGCTGAAAGGAACTTCCGGGCAGTATTGCCAGATTGGGCGGTTTACCTCCCAATTGGGCGGTTTTGAGTGTATTTTGGCGGGTTTTGAACATATTTTGGGCTGGAAAACGTCAGCAGTATCTGGCAACACTGCTTGCGGGAAGATTTCCTAGTTCCGGTTTACAGCGCTGACTCAATTCGTGCAATCGCTGGTGTTGCATAGGCTACCATGTAAGCTCTGTCAATTTCAGCGACAAATTAAAAATGGAAGCGGACGAATTGGTTTCTAAAAGAACTAGTAAGGGGTCAGTCATCTGGCATTTTTTTGGATATCGCGAGGAGGACGTGGAACAGCAAATGCCAGTTTGTAAAGTGTGCAAAAAAAAAAAACAGTATCAAAATACTCAGGTCTTGAAATAAATGCACATTAGTCATGAACAATGGTAACTACTCTCTTTTGTGTTATTTAAGTAAAATTCATACATGAACAAATTTTGGCTAGTTGATTTTCTGTTTGGCTAGTTACTTTGGAAGGTAACTAGTCCGGCTGGCTGGTGAAAAAAATATGAATTTCGAGCCCTGAGATATATATATATATATATCTCATTCTCATCTCATTATCTCTAGCCGCTTTTATCCTTCTACAGGGTCGCAGGCAAGCTGGAGCCTATCCCAGCTGACTACGGGCGAAAGGCGGGGTACACCCTGGACAAGTCGCCAGGTCATCACAGGGCTGACACATAGACACAGACAACCATTCACACTCACATTCACACCTACAGTCAATTTAGAGTCACCAGTTAACCTAACCTGCATGTCTTTGGACTGTGGGGGAAACCGGAGCACCCGGAGGAAACCCACACGGACACGGGGAGAACATGCAAACTCCACACAGAAAGGCCCTCGCCGGCCCCAGGGCTTGAACCCAGGACCTTCTTGCTGTGAGGCGACAGCGCTAACCACTACACCACCGTGCCGCCATATATATATATATATATATATATGTGTGTGTGTGTATATATATATATATATAGAGAGAGAGAGAGAGAGCGGGGGAAGAACATTAATAGATTTTAAAAGAATAGGTACAGATTAACAAACAAGCAGGATAAGATAAGCAACAAACAATAAAACCTTTGAGATAATTATGACACAAAAATACATGAAAATAATGTGTCATAACTGTAGTAGCAGCACTTAGAGAGGATTCTAACTTTTAGCATTTCTAAAAAGGTGGGTTTAAAGAACTAACATGAAGTTACCTTAAAATATAATATAAATGCCTCAGCTTTCATGTAAGAAAAAAACTATTAATACTAGTACTGTGTGCAGGCAGTCTCTCCTGAAGACTAAATTAAACAATAATTATTAACTAATAAAATAAATGGCTCAGGCTTCATAGAAGAAAAAAAAACAATTTGAACAGAATCTCACAGTATGATGCTGAAGCTGCCTAAACAATGGAAAATAAAATACCATTTTGGCAAAAATGTTGGCATCCATTAATTTCTTGTATTAAGTAAAAAAATAATGTAAAGTGCACACAGTCCTTCACTGTAAACATACACTTTCAGTAACAGAATTTAAGCCTATATAAACACTGACTCGCACATGCAGTGTTGCCAGATACTGCTGACGTTTTCCAGTCCAAAATATGTTCAAAACCCGCCAAAATGCACTTAAAACCGCCCAATCTGGCAACACTGCGCACATGCTGCTTCTCCTGAACGTCTACACGGAAGTAAGGCAGAAGGTAGTTTGTCGACGTCACCTCAAGACGACGCCAACGATTGGTCAAATTTGCGGGAAAGTTGCAGTGATTGGATATAATTGTAACACAGCCCTGAATTCACGGGGATTGGTTGAATTTGCATTGAAGTTGCAAATCACAACATCGAGAAATCCTGGAGGGTCTGCCTAATAATAATAATACCTAACAACCTGTTTTCTTTCTCTCTCTCTTCCCCCCCCCCCATCTGTCCCTCTGAGTTACATGTTGATCCTGGGATTGAGATGCTGGCCTCTTCTGCCCCTCGGACCTGCTTGATCCATCCTGGTGCCCTGTGTCTGGTCGGAGTTTTATCGCACCGCTCCTGTGAAGGACGGCCCCATGAGGACAGTTGAGGGTTATACCTGTTAAAACTGTTAATATTATAGTCAGGCTGTCTGTTGTTGCCCAAATGAGGATGGGTTCCCTTTTGAGTCTGGTTCCTCTCAAGGTTTCTTCCTCATGTCGTCTGAGGGAGTTTTTCCTTGCCACCGTCGCCACAGGCTTGCTCATTGGGGATAGATTAGGGATAAAATTAGCTCATGTTTTAAGTTATTCAAATTCTGTAAAGCTGCTTTGCGACAATGTTTATTGTTAAAAGCACTATACAGGGGGCGTCGTGGCTCAGGTGGTTAAGGCGCCATACCATGAATGCGGGTGACCCGGGTTCGATTCCGGCCCGAGGTCATTTCCCGATCCCTTCCCGTCTCTCTCTCTCTCTCCCGCTCATTTCCTGTCTCTACACTGTCCTATCCAATAAAGGTGCAAAAAGCCCAAAAAAATATTTAAAAAAAAAAAAAGCACTATACAAATAAACTTGATTTGATTTGATTAATACTGAAAAAATTAATTCATGCATTTGTCAGTTCCAGGATGTGTTACTGTAATTAATTACATTTTGGTCCCCACAACAACACATAACTCATATCCTATATACCTTACACTGGTTATCTGATTGCTCTCACAGAAATTATAAAATCCTCATACTCACTATACAAACTTGTCCATCACTCAGGACCCTATTACCTGCCACTTCGCACAGCCAGCTGATAAACTTTTCACCAACCCTCTACGAGGCTGAAAATGATGGGTGACAGAGCCTTTTGTTGAATTCCCTGACTTTGAAATGCTCTGTCTGAAGAGTTTTTAAAAAGGGAACGAGTCTTGAATTTTGTGCTGTGAGGTTCTATACACTTTAACTTTTGAACCAACAGGAGCATTTGGATAAGTAAAGCCTATTTTTCTGCATTTTTGTAGTCCTGGTAATCTTTTATATTGGTAAAGATGTTTATAGGACCATTTCTATTTTATTTATTTTTTAAATAGTTTTTCAGTAATAACTTAATATTTAACATATCACTCAATTTTAATCACAAAAAGAGAAAATCGCAACAATTTCTCGCAATTTTCACTTCCTCCCGCAATGTAATCGCAACAAAAATCTAAAAAACACCACAACTTTCATCGCAATTTTTTGGAAACCCCCCCAACATCAGACATTTTAGCCCGCAACAATCATAAAAAAGGCCCGCAAAATCCTGGGGGGACTGATTAGGCAACCACAAATTAGTCCCAGTGATGCTGGCCTCTCCTGCTGTTCAGCCATACTGATGCCCTAGTTTTGGCTGGAGTCTCATTACGTTGCTCCTGTGGCGGATGGCCCTATATGGACAGTTGAAAGATATGCTGAGAAGATGGTTCTGGACACTTACAGTTTTGCTATGATGGCTGAGGACTACAACTGCCATGATAACTTTAGGACTGCAGTTGTTATGTACAGTTTTGCACTCAAGTATCTCAAGTCAAGTTTATTTGTATAGCGCTTTTAACAATAAACATTGTCGCAAAGCAGCTTTACAGAATTTGAACGACTTAAAACATGAGCTAATTTTATCCCTAATCTACCCCCAATGAGCAAGCCTGCGGCGACGGTGGCAAGGAAAAACTCCCTCAGATGACATGAGGAAGAAACCTTGAGAGGAACCAGACTCAAAAGGGAACCCATCCTCATTTGGGCAACAACAGACAACATGACTATAACATTAACAGTTTTAACATGAAGACAGTTTCGTTGATGTTGTAACTCTTCATTGATGGAAACTTGAGTGCAAAACTGTTCATGACAACTGCAGTCCTAAAGTTAGCAAGTCCTGAGCCATAAAAGCATCACTGTAAGAGTCCAGAGCGTCCTCCAGGTGTAACTTTCAACTGTCCTCATGGGGCCATCCTCCACAGGAGCAATGTGATAAGACGCCAACCAGACACAGGGCACCAGGATGGAACAAGCAGGTCTGAGGGGCAGAAGAGGTCAGCATCTCAATCCCAGGACCGACATGTAACTCAGAGGGACAGATTTGGGGGGAGGGGGAGAGAGAGAGAGAGGGAGAGAAAACACAGGTTGTTAGGTATGCCCAATGTCACCTGAATAAGTAGGAGCAGTATACATATTGCACCGAGTACAAGCAGGGACTCCGGCAACTAACTATGACAGCATAACTAAAAGGGGAGAGCCAGAAGGTAACACAGGCATGAGGGAGCCCCAGGACCTAAAGCAGCCAGCCACTACACCTTCAACAAACTTGAGTGAGCAAGCGAGTGGGGACTGACAGCATCCATACATCCCAGTTTACCAAAACACTCTATGTCTGAGGACCCTCCAGATCTACACCTTTACCTCATAAACACCATTAACACAAGGCTTGACTAAACAGATGTGTTTTCAGCCTAGACTTAAACACTGAGACTGTGTCTGATTCCCAAACACTACTTGGAAGGCTGTTCCATAACTGTGGGGCTTTGTAAGAAAAGGCTCTGCCCCCTGATGTAGCCTTCAGTATATGAGGTACCAGCAGATAGCCTGTACCTTTTGATCTAAGTTGGCGTGGCAGGTCATAAAGGACCAGAAGTTCACTCAGGTACTGTGGTGCGAGACCATTCAGTGCTTTAAAGGTCAACAGTAGTACTTTATAATCAATACAAAATTTGATTGGGAGCCAATGCAGTGTGGATAAGACAGGGGTGATGTGGTCATATTTTCTAGTTCTAGTAAGGGCTCTTGCTGCTGCATTTTGAACTAACTGGAGCTTGTTTATGCACTCATTGGAACATCCAGACAGTAAGGCATTACAATAATCCAACCTGGAGGTAACGAAAGCATGAACTAGTTTTTCTGCGTCATGTAGTGACATTAAATTTCTTATTTTAGCAATATTTCTGAGATGAAAGAAAGCTATCCAGGTAATGTTATCAATGTGAGTTTTGACTGAAAGACTGGGGTCAATAATCACTCCGAGGTCTTTTACTGTTGCACGTGAAGAAACAGAAAGGCCATCCAGAGTTACTGTGTAATCAGAAAACTTACTTCTAGCTGTATGTAGTCCGAGTACAAGTACTTCAGTTTTGTCGGAGTTAAGCAGAAGGAAATTAATAAGCATCCAGTGTCTAATGTCCTTTATACATTCCTCAATTCTATTAAGCTGGTGTCTCTCATCAGGTTTTACAGAAACATACAACTGTGTGTCATCAGCATAACAGTGGAAACTAATACAATGTTTACGAATAACATCACCCAAAGGTAACATATATAAAGAAAAAAGCAGTGGACCCAAGACAGAACCTTATGGAACACCAAACTTTACCTCAGTACATCTAGAAATATCACCATTTATATCAACATACTGATAGCAATCAGTTAAATAAGAGCTGAGCCAGGAGAGGGCCATTCCCTTAACTCCCACAACATTTTCTAGTCTATCCAGAAGAATGGAATGATCAATGGTATCAAATGCTGCACTAAGGTCAAGCAACACAAGCAGCGAGACACAGCCCTGATCAGACGCCAACAGTAGGTCGTTTACTATTTTAACCAAAGCTGTATCTGTGCTATGGTCTTTTACTGCTGCCCATGAAGAAACAGAAAGGTCATCCAAAGTTTTCTGATTACACAGTAACTTACTTCCAGCTGCATGCAGTCCTAGTATAAGTACTTCTGTCTTGTCAGAGTTAAGTATAAGGAAGTTAATAAGCATCCAGTGTCTAATGTCCTTTACACATTCCTCAATTGTATTAAGTTTGTTTCTCTCATCTGGCTTTGCTCATCTGGATATCTGTGGATGTTCTTCCTTGGATAGCCTTAAGCCTGCAATTGCTAAGAACACTTTGCATTCAGTTCACCATCACTAAATAGTTCATAACTTTAGTTCAATACAATAGACTTTAAGTTAAAACTATAATGAATTCAGAAATGTCTCTGATGCTCAGACTCATAAGTTTCTCGTAAGGTTGTATGTTTATGCTTACACAATTGCACCTTTTAACTATATAGTATACAATTAAAGAAGAGAAATTATTTACAATCTCACTACATGATGTCATGTAGATGACAATGGGTTCCCTTTTGAGTCTGGATCTTCTCCAGGTTTCTTCCTCAGGAGATATTCTCAGGAAGTTTTTCCTTGCCACCATTACCTCTGGCTTGCTCATTCGGGCTAAATTTATAAATTTACAATTTATATCTGGAATTTATTTAGTTATGCAAAGCTGCTTTGTGACAATGTCTATTGTTAAAATTACTACACAAATAAAATTTAATTTAATTTACTCCAAAACTGCTTGGTGTTTGGTGTAAAGAAAAGATAAAAGATCATGAACTTGGAAATCGGTTAGCTTTAAGGAACAAGATAAGGAAGTAGTATTTCTAAAATATTTCCATACTTCTAAAAATTAGTGTTTAGATATTTATTTGTGATTATTAGCATAGATATATTGCGAGAAGAGAATGTGCAATTTTGCATGGAGTGTGGAGTGTGTCCTGTAATATGTAATGATCTAATATGTCATTTAAAACAATGAATCTAATGCCAGCAACATTTTGATAACAGCAGAAAAAAATGAAAAAGCACCAACAACTGCATAGCTTCTTTCTTTCTTTCTTTCTTTTGGAGAAAGAGGAGGTTTTATGCTCTTCAGGGAGAACATCCTAAAATATGAGGGAATGTATATATGGTGTATTTGGTGTAAAAGGAAGGTACACATTTTTTCCAGGAAGAAGGTGTGAAACTGGTGTGCTCTGAGAACGTGTGAGATTCTATGTGGTAGACAGTCAGTTTCTTAGCAACAGCTCACATACAGCCCATGAGGAAAAAGAGGAACCAAGAAATCAGAGAATCCTCTAGTCTGATTCTGTCTTCAGGATGACATGCCCCTGCAACTGATGCACCAATACCATCATGATATACTGTAAATTTCTAGCAAAACCTGTCGTAGGAAAAAACATAATTTATACCCTTACTCTACAGCAATTCTGTGCTAGCATATTGTGTGGGCAAAGTCCCAGTGCACTAACATTACACGTCATAGCAAGAATGGAATTCCTTCATTGATTTTCTTAAGAAAAAATAATGTGTTTTCAGAAGTACCATCAATATAACTAATATATCATTAGTTTAATTTTACCTTGTCATTGTAGGAACAAAAGTCATTTTCCTTGTATTTTCGACGCACATATATTTCAGTTTATGTGATGTAACCTATTTACACCTTTTGATTTTGTAGCATTTCTGACACTTTCCTCACTTCTATTCAGTGAATATCAACCACAGTAATTCAGTAATCCAGTCTTCCTCTTCACTGCTTCAATGGTCATTGCTTTCTGAACAACCCTGTTTGCCAGATTGTTGGATTCTGCTTCCTTTCCTCTTCCCCATCTGTCTCCATGCTCATCGGGAGGTGAGAATGGATTTGAGATCTCCCTTGGGCTTGGCACCACACCCTCCTTCTCTCATGCTTGCTCTTTTGCTCTTTCTCTCTCTCCCTCTCTCTCTCTCTCTCTCTCTCCATCTCTTTTGCTGGGCCAGATGGCAGTATATCAGAAAGAGTATCAGAGCAGGACTCAAGCAAATGTCCATTCACTTTCAGGCCTTCAAACCCTGTTTTGGTACACTGAGCCTGTAATTATCATTAGTTTTAAGGTCATTCACTCATCTTTTAGATTCTTTTGTAACATAATCTGAGAATGTGTATGTCACTTGGATTTCCTCATAGCTCAAATACTACAATTTTATTTAGCTTAAAATGTATGTTCTTCTGTCCTTGTGTGCTAAAATTCCCAGTTATGTAATTACATCTAATAGACTTGGAATCAAGTTATTCTCTATATTATGACACTAAATAATTGTAGCCATACCTGTCAACCCTCCCGTTTTTCCCGGGAAATCCCTTATTTTGACTTATTTCCCGCTGTCTTCCTGTTTTTTTATTTTCCCGAAAATATCCCGTATTTTCACATTATATAAAAGTCCCGTATTTTCACAATATAAAAAAGTCGATAGGTCCAGAATTCATGACGCGCCTCTGACAAGAGTTTACAGCAGGAAGTCGGGCCATGAATTCATGTCCCTGCCCTCTCAGGCATCAGTAATTACATAACTACGTCCGGAGGCGAGGCTGAACAAGTGATTAGGTCCAGTGTTGCCAGATTGGGCGGTTTCCCGCCCAAGTTGGGCGGTTTCAAGTGCATTTTGGCGAGTTTTGAACATATTTTGGGCTGGAAAACGTCAGCAGTATCTGGCAACACTGATTAGGTCTGAGGTGAAGATGGCGATGCTAATAGCTAAGAAAAACATTAGCCTCTCTTTCTTTGATGATTTCAAGAAGTGCGTGGCTGGAATGTTCCCAGACTCTTCCATCGCAAATAAATTTTCCATGGGGAAAACGAAAGCCTCCCAAATAATCAAAGGTAAGCTACACATGTTTACATTAAGTATGTCCTGGCTAAGACCTCATAAATAGCCTAGTGTAAACTAATTGGTGTATTAACTGTTTTATCCACTCATTGTCTATTTTATTTTCTATCTGAAACTTACCCATTTTAAATCACTCTTGGTTTAAAGGGATAGTTCGGGATTTTTGACATGAATCTATATGGTATCCCCATCAGCAGTGTCATGCATCCACACTGACTTACCCCCGACAGTGTTCTGTGAGCCTAGATATTGTCCAGTGTTGGTCAGTGCACAAGTAGTTCCGGCAGGTTTCCTGGGGTCTGCAAAGTAACACGTTTTTCTTCTCAAAACAGCTCGTGTTCGAATGAGTGATTTATTAGCATAACAAAACCCTTGTAGTCCAAAAAGTCACACCTTGTAATTGCTTGGGGCTACTTTCTCTCAATAGCGATCAGTGCGCGCTGTCACTGTTAACAGTTGTGTGCGAGCTAGCCAACAACTTTCATTAGTTGTTCGACAGTGTTTAGCAGCGAGCTCAGACCAGACGCAAACGAGCTAGTTAGAGAGCTAGAAGGAGAAGTTCATCAGCTTCTACAGAAATATTCTTTATTTGAAAAAGAAAGAAAGAAATGGTGCGCACTTGCGATTATCCTGGCTGTACCAACAAAGATGAGAGTGGGTCTCCTCACACATTCCATCGATTCCCTGTGACGGACGTAGCACTGAGGCAACTTTGGCTACTTTCTCTGGGCTTCCATGTGGACACCAACCTAACCAAGATGAAAAAACTTCGTGTTTGCAGTGTGCACTTCAGCGAAGACGACTACCTTTCTCCAGGACAGAGAATGAGAAGGGTTTTGAAGAGCTCTGCTGTCCCTGCACCCCAGGTAAACAAAATTGTACCAAATATTTTCTATAGCATGCGTGCATAGCCTTCTGGTGATGCACCGTGGGCTACGCAAGTGCAACATACAGTAGATTCATCTATCGGTGTCATATCACCAGTGAAGTTTATAATACATAATATGTACACTATTTATTACAATCGTCAGAAGCTATGTGGACTGTGGATGGTTTCTAGGTTTCTATGAGAAGTCCATGACTCTAGTCACGGCATTGGCTAGCATAATGAAGACAAACTAAGCTAGCAGCTACCCTTCTCAGATTCTAGACCGAGGGATGACGGCAGCACCCAGCATATGTTTTATTTTGCGTCTTCCCGAAATAATAATATAATCCTTTGGAAGATTACTCATAGTGCTCCGGTTATCGGTGGGTCAGTTTCTCTTGACTCTGCTGCCGTCCTCGGCTGTAAGGAGATATCCTCCATAGGCTAGAATATGTAAGCTGTATACAAGTTTCTAAGTTATGATGGTCAGTGACCGTGTAATTTTGAAATCAGTCAAAAAATGAAATGAAAAGTCGAAGCTTACGCTTCATGAAATATTCTGACTTTAGCCTAGGTATTGCCTGCTAACAGAGAATGTTTCTTAGTGGACTAGTTGTAAACATATCTGTCAGTCATTAGTGATTATTATTATTGTGGAAACTAAATAATTGCTGATGTTACTGTTATTATGTGTTTATAACATGAATGACATTCTTGTAATCCACAATGCACAAATTGATATTGTTTTTTTGAAAGGTTTGCACTCCTGCTGCAATGGGTGAATCAGCACAGTCTGCAGAAGAAGTCGAAGTCCCAGAAGAAGAGGAGCAATACAGTCTAAGGGAGCAAGCATTCGCTGGACTCCCTCAGTCAACCCCTGTAAAGTCCAGATTTGGCCATGATCAATTGAAGATGGTTCTCACCAGTCCAGCAGAAACAAATGCAAGAACAAAGCCATCTACCTCTGGCACATACCTAGCTTTACCTCCCACCTGGAGAACATCACAGGTAAGCATTTTTTTAAAATATACATGTCTGATTAAAAAGCTAACATATTCACATAGTCAAAGTATTGTGTGACCATGAGGCTCAATGCACACCATACATGAGAGCCACAAAAATGCAGTCAGTCACCCAATGTAGGCCCATACTGCACTTTGTACTTTGACATCACTGTATTCTTTTTTGTTATTCATAGACAGCAGACACGAGCTCAGCGGTTGCATCTGAGCCACTTGATGCAAGCATGGCTTCCACAGATGGACCTTGTGACAACGACGACAGCACATTTCTGCCATTGAGTAGTGAATGTACATCCACAAGAACATCTTTCTCAGTCTTGGACAGTGGAGGAGCAGAAAGGAGAGGTGACTGGTCGGAGAGGAAGTGGATAATCAATGAGTCAGCCCTGATGGAACTGTTTGTAACTTGTCACACATGTGGTGTATTCATTATTGAAAAGACAATCACCACCCGTGGATCCAAGATCAAAATAGAATGGACATGTCTCAATAACCATACAGGAGTGTGGCAGTCCTGTCCTGATGTCCGTGGAATACCCGAGAACAACCTGGTGTCCTCAGCAGCCATTATATTAACTGGAACAACACAGAATGAAATTGCAGAATGGGCTGATGTTCTAAATTTACAGCTGCCAAAAAAGACGTCTTACTATTCACTGCAATCAACCTACATGATACCTGTTATTCACAAAGCCTACACAGACATGCAGGACAAAATTTTAGCTGAACTGAAGGACGCAGCAGGTGCTGGTGGACACACTGATATCTGTGGTGATGCAAGGTTGATATTACCATTATGGATCATACAGTATATGTGCTCAAATGTCCTCTTACATTACATTACAATTCAAATGAAATCATGTTGTCGACACCCCACAAGTAACTTCCTGTTTGTCATCTACAGATCTGACTCCCCCGGTTACAGTGCCAAGTATACATGCTACAGTTTTATGGATGATGCAACAAAGAAAGTGGTAATGTCAGATCTAATTCAGGTAAAATATAAATAGTATTGCCAAGTAAGTTGAGTCCCATTTTATTTACATATTCTTTATGTAGGTCTCCCTGTATGTCTTTTCTGTCTTTCCTGTTACTGTAAACAATGTAGGTTTCGGAGGCTACCAGTTCACCGGCAATGGAGCCTGTTGGTTTCCGGAGGGGTCTAGATCATCTGCTGGACTCTGGTGTCAGTGTTGATGTTGTTACAACTGACCGGGCTCCATCGATACGGAAGATCATGAGGGAATCCTATCCTGAGCTCAGACATCAATTTGACCCATGGCATGTTGCAAAAGGTGGGATTATTTACGCATTAGGTCTTATAGACAGATGTGTCAAAAGTAAATGTAAAAGTAAAAAAAAGGAACACAGTTTCCTTCCAGCGCAGGTAACTTATCTGAGTAAAAAGTAGACCAGTGTACTTGTCCTACAGTCAGCTGATTCTGCACTGGTTGCATTGAATTGGTATTGGGCCCTTGTTAGGTTTTTAGTGTTTTTCAGTAAGAACAGTCTGTAAGTACAGCTAAGTAATATCATGTGCTACTATTGTAATTACACCATAAAAGTTATTTTACTTTTGACACCTCTGCTTATATAGAACTGAAATACGTGAAGATGTTGCAGAAGAGTGTATTGTAATGGTGTGACACTTTGCAAAATTATTCATCAGGGCTTGCTTTTTCATTTTCATCTTTTATGCATTATTTAGGTGTGAAGAAGAAGGCAACTGCATTGGCGAGGAAGAAAGAAAACCGGGACCTGCAGCCATGGATCAAGTCTGTGGGCAATCACTTCTGGTGGTCATGCAGCACTTGTGGAGGCGATGAGAAGGTGATAGACATGTAAACTTTTGGCTATGCATAACACATCGAAAGCACACTCTTATATCTTGTCACTCTTAGGAGTACCCAGCAAACATTTTAGATGTATTCAGAATCAGTGTTGATTTCTAACTGGACGTGCTGGTATCACAGAAGCATAATTGACTTGGAGTTGCATTGTGTTGATTTCATGAACGCTTCATTTTTTGGAAGAGTGAATATTCAGAATGTGTTTCCATGGTTGCTATTATTTCTTGAAACTGGGTTGGTTTTTCATTTTCATTACACAAACGCATGTCCAAATGTGTATACTTTGTGGTATACATTTTCTTTGACACATTTGCTAAGCAATGTCTACTTCTCCTCAAATAGGAGCTGAGACACCGGTGGACGTCTATCCTGCATCATGTATGTGGGATTCATCGCTGGGAAGAAGATGGGCAGGAGTACACATGTCGCCACGAAAATATCAGCCAGGAGCAACAACGATGAAAGAAATGGCTTACGAAGGGATGTGCTGCCTGGAACGCTTTGAGAACTGTTGTACTAGACAAAAACCTCTTGAGGGACCTTAGTCAAATGACTTTGTTCAAACATACAGGTCAGTTTGGATAGACTTATGGGCAGAAGGTTGATCACTTGTTTGCCTACATTTTTCCCTACACAACTCTAAGGGAATCATGAGTAATTTAGTGCTACATCTTTACTGGGACAAAGCAGCAGTTTTGTGAATCTAACTAGGTACTTTTTCCTGCAAATGATAGAAAATATTTATCATAATAAAAGTGATAATATGAGGCTCTTCTGTAGATGAATAAAGCTGAAAATGTGTTTTTTTGTTTCTTTTAGGGGACCTCGAAGTGTTATATAGCTCAATGCTGAAGTACGCAGAGAAGAGGCGCCACTTCACATATGTTTCCATGCAGGCAAGGCTCCAACTCAGCATCATTGACCACAACCACAACGTTGGACGTCAGCATGACCGTACTCAATCTGGTAAGTGTGCAAACAGATGCACACACACACAGCTCCTAAAAGTGATAAAAACATCATTTTGAAAACAGTATATATATATATATATATATATATGAATATATAATTGTTTTTCTTCTGAAATGTTACATTTTCAGATAAATGAATTTCATCTTTGTTTGCCTTTATATTTTAGAGTTAGCTATTTGTAATCTCATCATTGCTCTGTCACAGCCTCACAGGCCACACAAATCACCATATTCAGTTTCATATGTAATGGTCATACACCATCCTATCTTGTGTTCCCTCCTCATTCCCAGGACAAGAGAGATACAATGCCATTCACTCAAGGCAGTCAAATCGGTGGGTTGCAAGAAAGCTGTATGAGCCAACAACACAGGAGTTCCGGAAAGACTTGGTGGAGCAGGTCATCCAACGACGGCTTGACATGAATGTGAAGCTCGGAGACCCAGCTTTCCACATCCATCCTCCAGTCACCATACCAGCCAACATTGCCCCAACACCAAAGCCAAACAAGGCTGACTTGGTTTCAGAACATACATCACGTTTTCCCAAGAAACCTGCTGCTGAGAAACATGATTGAGACTGGATATATAGTGTCATAGAAGTTTTTTTTTATTGACTAATTATATGGATTGTTTTGTAAGACACTTTCAAAAAGTAGAAATTTGAAAAAAAAAGTGAAAAAGTAGAAATTTACAGTAAAAGTTTTGTACTTTTAAAATCTAAAACAATTGCATGGCATCATTTGACTCTTTGAACCCTACACATTGTCCATTTGGTGATGGATATGTTTTTCTTATTAGCGCCACCACACAAGAGGGAAGAGCTCTCCTGTTGCCTGGACCAAGCTTCTCTCCTTTCAGGGCCCATTCCATTATAATGCGATAGGCGACCAGCCTGTACTGTCTGAAATAGAAACACAAAATAAGTTTGTGTACATTTGATATATCAAGTATCTCTATTTGAAAGTACCTTGAGTAAACTGCATAGTTGTGATTATATTGGTATATAAATACATTTTGATTCATTGACAGCACAACAGTTTGTCAGGACATTCTATATTTATGCACCAGCATTTCAGGCTATTGTAGAATTTGAATGCTAATGGATTTTTATTCATCTCTGTTTATTCAGAGAAAATGTCACTTGTAAGTACACTTTGGGCCATAGGGACGTAACCCTCAGGCCTCCCTTGAAATAATATGCATTAGGTAGGCCTAAGCGCTTTAGGATTGAAGGACATTCATGAGCAGAGTGGTATAGAGACAAGGTGATGCTCAGGATAAAAGCTTTGCTTCAAACATGAAATTGCAACATAAATGACTTGGGGATACACAATAATAATAAAGATATGCGTCACCAATAAAATGTTATGGTATGTATATGATTATCATTAGATTCATTCAATGATTCGTGTTTTGACTGTAGGTTGCAGTAACCTACTGCAGGGCTCAGACTAATAAAATATTACGCCATACAATATAATTGAGCACTTGTACAGTAGGGTAATAACACTCACTCTGCAGACAACTGGCCATCGGGTCCAGCTGGTCTGGGGCGCTTCTTCCAGTTGATTTTCGGGATGTGGAAAAATGTCTCCAGGACACCCGCAGTCAGGAGCGCAGGTAAATCCTTATTGTTGGTGATGCAGACAGATGCTGACACGTCGGCCTCCTCGTCAATCGAAATGTCTTGCATCCGTGGCATAACGAGGTCCCATTCTTGGCAACAGTAGCATTCAACCTCGGTCTGCATTACTTCGCACTTGAAACAAGTACACCACCAATTGTCCGTCACTCAAGGTCTCGCGGCTGCGGCTTCACCTTCCACCTCTCTGCTCACCATCTCTCTCTCTGCCCGTTCTACTTCCATCTGTTGAATTTCAGCATCCGTATATTCGGGTTCATAAAGATACCCCCTTGGCTGTGTGCTGAAATCAATGTCTTCGTCGTCGCTGCTGTAGTCAGACATGATGCAGTCAACTTCCCAAGCACTAAACTAATGCCGCTTTTCCACTACAAACGCGGCTGAGCCGTGCCGTGCCGAGTCGAGCTGAGTCGAGCTGAGCGGGGCTGTTGGAGTTGCATTTCGACTACAACCGCGCTGAACCGTGCTGGCTGGAAGTGGGTGGACACATTGGGTGGAGTTAGCGAAAGTGGGTGGACGTCACGTGATGTCGTTAAGCAGCGCAAACAGTGACATCAGTGACAGTGGCGGAACAAGTCAGAGCCGGGCCGGGGGCGGGGCAAATGACCGGGCCCTTTATTAAAGCTTATCATAACATCATTTTAGGCTACAAAATGTCCGCAACTGCGGTGTTTACCAATTTCAACACTACCGGGTGCAACTATGTTATTTAGTACATCAAGTCCGTCAAACGAACATGTAACTCAGAAACAAAAAACATTAGGATACTGTACATGGCTCATAATAAAACATCAATAGCCTATACTGCGCACATTATTTGAAGGGCATACGAATGAGCGCTCAGAGGTTGCAACGGTGACAGGAAGAGTCAGAAATAAAAGGAGGGCGGTGCAAACCTCACTGAATGCACTGTGTTTACCAATTTCAACACTACGGGGTGCAACTATGTTATTTTGTACATTAAGTCCTTCAAACAAACATGTAACTCAGAAACAAAAAAACATTCGGCGACATACTGTACATGGCTCATAATAAAACATCAATAGCCTACTGCGCGCATTATTTGAAGGGCATACGACGAGCCTTGCGCTCCGCGAACTCGTCCACGATGCTCTGTATGTCACTGATTCAGTGAGCTTTTAAGCGGTAGTCTCACGACCCGGATAGTAAACAATAAACATGGAGGACATGGAGTCGTTAGTGTTGCTGGTCTTGGTGCTGTGGCTTGTTGTCACCGACAACGCCAACAGATACTGGCAAGAGCGTATAGATGAGGCGAGGCGCATAAGGCTTCAGAAATTCTCGTAATTCGTAATTATTCTCCTTCCGGGTTTGCGGTGTTTACAGATCCCAGCGTGCTCGCGGGGCGTGTGTGGGCATGTGAGGACACGCCTCCTCACCAATCAGTGCACAGGGGAGTGTCTGCTCACGCCCCCAACCTCAGTCGGCACGGTTTGGCTCGCTTCAGCCCCACTCCAAAACGGTGCGAGTTTTAGGGGCTAAGCAGGGCTGAAACGAGCTGAGTCGTGCTGGTTTTTGGTAGTCGAAACGCGAGCCGTGTCGGGCTGAAGTGAGCTGAAGCGAGCTGAAGTGAGCTGAAAAAGGGTAGTGGAAAAGGGCCATAAGTGAATGAAACAGATAGCCTAGCTACCTGTCAACTAGCGACTGTAGCGCGCACTGATCGCTATTGAGAGAAAGTAGCCCCAAGCAATTACAAGGTGTGACTTTTTGGACTACAAGGGTTTTGTTATGCTAATAAATCACTCATTCGAACATGAGCTGTTTTGAGAAGAAAAATGTGTTACTTTGCAGACCCCAGGAAACCTGCCGGAACTACTTGTGCACTGACCAACACTGGACAATATCTAGGCTCACAGAACACTGTCGGGGGTAAGTCAGTGTGGATGCACGACACTGCTGACGGGGATACCATATAGATTCATGTCAAAAATCCCGAACTATCCCTTTAATATCTTATATTACTCTTTATCTCTTTATTACTCTATCTATCTATCTATCTATCTATCTATCTATCTATCTATCTATCTATCTATCTATCTATCTATCTCTATCTAGTGTTCCGAGGCCATGACTATGGTAAAACCATAATAAATTGCAATGGAATTGAATTTATTGACTGGTTATATAATGACCTTTCTTATTTTAACATAAGATACGTATTTTAGCCCTTAATTTGGGAAATAACTGGTACCACTGAAAGCAAATAAAAATAAATGTATAGTTTATTCACAAATGCACTCTATAAACCATAAGCATATTGAGTTTGGGTCTTGGCTATCACCAACATGCACCAGAGTACAGGAAATCACAAATACTAGATAGAAAATTGCCCCCCATTCAACTACACACCCACGTTTGGTGAAGAGTATGACTTTCCGAAATTTTCCCTTATTTTGAGTTAAAAATCTGGGAAATATCCCTTTTTTTCAAACCTCAAAGTTGACAGGTATGATTGTAGCTCATGTTAAAAATGGGAATAATTATTAATAAAATATTCACAATAAACTTTAACAATTTGGGTTTGAATCCCCTGTTAATTATTATATTATACTTATTATATTATATATTAAATTATAATAAATGCTTATTTAGTTATGAAGTGCAAATGAATATTTAACATCCATCCATTATCTGTAGCCACTTATCCTGTTCTACAGGGTCGCAGGCAAGCTGGAGCCTATCCCAGCTGACTATGGGCGAGAGGCGGGGTACACCCTGGACAAGTCGCCAGGTTATCACAGGGCTGACACAGAGACAAACATTCACACCTACAGTCAATTTAGAGCCACCAATTAACCTAACCTGTATGTCTTTAGACTGTGGGGGAAACCGGAGCACAACCATGCGGACATGGGGAGAACATGCAAACTCCACACAGAAAGGCCCTCGCCGGCCACTGAGCTCGAACCCAGGACCTTTTTACTATGAGGTGACAGTGCTAACCACTACACCACTGTGCCGCCAATATTTAGCATACATTGTCAAATAACGTTCTGTGCAGGAATTGTGCTAAAATATTGTCATAATATATCAGTGAGGTTATCATCAGTTACATTTCAACCACTAATATCAATTGCATGCATCCCTTAGTTTGTTTAATCACACTTTATTGGCATTTTCACATTTTATTTCATTTTCAGTAGAACTTTCATAAAGGTTTTACATTACTGACATGGCAAGATTAGATGATGGGAGATCATGTCTTAAATGATTACATATGAAATTTGTGCCATCATTGCTTCTACTAATATTTATAGCTCACACAGTTTCACATTTCACATTTCAAAGTCCTTCCCACGCCATGTGGTACATAGGGTGGCGCCGTTCTCCATTTCCGTAGCCCTCGACCTCTTGTCTATTACACAGTGTTATTTAGTATATACTAAAATTCCTGGCTCCACCACTGCAGTACAGAGAGAAAAATGATCTTAGAGTGAGGGGGAGTTGGATCTTTGTCTGCTTCCCCTCCTTCTAAATCTGTTCACTCTTACAACTGTATATTATATACTCTATAACTGCAACATGCATGTATGCAATGGTATCCCCCACCCCACAGACACACACAATTTGTCACAGATGTACAGTGGTGCTTGAAAGTTTGTGAACCCTTTAGAATTTTCTATATTTCTGCATAAATATGACCTAAAACATCATCAGATTTTCACACAAGTCCTAAAAGAAGATAAAGAGAACCCAGTTAAACAAATGAGACAAAAATATTATACTTGGACATTTATTTATTGAGGAAAATGATCCAATATTACTGTGGCAGCGGGGGCGTGGTCAAGCGCCGGTCTGTGACAGGAGGGCGGAGTCAGGGAAGGTAAGTGGCAGAATCACTTCACCTGAGAGCAATTAACCTGTGTTTGTGTGTCTTCCCAGTGACCGTGCCCTGTATGAGGAGGGAGAGCGAGAGTGGAAGGGGCTCATCCCTGAACCAGACGCCGGTTGTGTGTGTGTCTGTGCGAGAGCAATTATTGTTGTACTGAAAAGTGTGGCAAAAAAGCCAAGTATTAAACCTGATCTCTGTCCTGCCGTCCTCTGTGCTCCACCCACACATAGGGAACTCCTACAGTGGTGCCGAAACCCAGGAAACGTGGAGCACCAACCCAGCAGCCCCATGGAATCCTCCCCGTTCGCCGACCTGGTCCACGCCCTCGCCACGGCTCAGCAAAGCCTGCACCAGGCGCTCGTCACACTCCGAAAGGAACAAGAGCGGCGCTTTGAAGCCCTGGTGCTGGCCCAGCAGGAAGATCGCAAGGCGTTCCGGCATCTCCTCGCGTCGGCGGGGCCCACCAGCGCTCCGGCCGCGGGCCCGTCTCCCCTCACTGTCACCAAGATGGGCCCGCAGGACGACCCCGAGGCGTTCCTCACGTTGTTCAAGCAGGTCGCCGAAGCCTCGGGGTGGCCGATGGAGCAGCGCATGGCGCGCCTCCTCCCCCTCCTGATGGGAGAGGCGCAGTTAGCCGCACTACAGCTCCCCACCGACCGCCGGCTGGCCTACGCCGACCTTCGCCAGGCTGTCCTCCAGTGCGTGGGGTGCACGCCGGAGCAGCAGCGCCAGCGCTTCCGCGCGCTGCGGATGGAGGAAGTCGGCAGCCCGTTCGCGTTCGGCCAGCAGCTCCGGGACGCCTGCTGGCGGTGGCTGAGGGCCAAAGATCGCGACGCCGAGGGAATCATCGACCAGGTGGCGCTGGAACAGTTCATCGCCCGCCTACCCACTGGAACAGCGGAGTGGGTCCAGTGCCACCGCCCGGCGTCGCTGGATCAGGCCGTAGGACTGGCAGAGGATCATCTGGCGGCTGTCCCAGCGGCAGGACAGCAGATGACATCATCTCTTCTCTCCTCTTCTCTCTCTCTCTCTCCCCCTCCTCCTGTGTCCCGTCCTTGCCCCATTCCCCCACCGCGGAGGCGGGGGCCGGCACCACCCCAGCCAGCCTGCCACACCCGCGGTGCCCTCCCGTTTCTCCCTTCTGTGTCTGTCTCTCCCCCACCTCAGGTGAGTGAGCCCCAGGTCACCGGTGCAGAGGGAAAGCCCGGGCCGGTTTGCTGGCGCTGCGGGGAACCGGGCCACCCTCAACAGCAGTGCACAGCAATGGAAGTGGGCGTGGTGGTTCGGATCCCCGACGCACCAGAGGCCGCCGTCGATCGGGCCAGAGCGTATCGCATACCGGTGAGTATCCAAGGGGCTACATATCAGGCGTTGGTGGATTCTGGTTGTAATCAGACCTCAATTCGCCAAAGCCTGGTTCAAAACGAGGCATTGGGGGGAGCACAAGGGATGAAGGTGTTGTGTGTGCACGGGGATGTTCACCGCTACCCTTTAGTGTCGGTCCACATTATTTTCAGAGGGGAAAAATTTATAGTGAAGGCGGCGGTTAATCCTCACCTTACCCACTCTTTAATTTTGGGGACTGATTGGCCGGGATTTCGGGGTTTAATGACGCGCTTAGTAGAGAGTGGGTCCTGCCAGTTGACAGGGGGAGGTCCCAGTGTCGCTTTGGCGGGATCAGCTGTCACAGAGCCGTCTACGTCATCTCCGCGTCAGAGTGAGGAGCCGCCGGCTCCTCCTCTCTCTATTGGGGAATCCCTCGCGGATTTCCCATTAGAGCAGTCACAAGACGAGACTCTGCGGCATGCGTTTGACCAAGTGAGAGTAATCGATGGTCAAACGCTCCCGCCGAACGCCACCCCGTCCTTCCCCTACTTCGCGATTATGAAGGATAGATTATACCGAGTGACGCAGGACACTCAAACTAAAGAGCGAGTCACACAGCTTTTGATTCCAAAGAGCCGCCGGGAATTGGTATTCCAGGCGGCTCACTTTAATCCCATGGCTGGACACTTAGGGCAGGATAAAACACTAGCCCGAATAATGGCCCAATTCTATTGGCCGGGGATTCGTGGCGATGTCCGTAGGTGGTGTACGGCATGCCGCGAATGCCAGTTAGTAAATCCAGCGGCCATTCCAAAAGCGCCTTTGTGCCCTCTACCGTTAATCGAGACCCCGTTTGAGAGAATGGGGAACGAGGTGGTCCCCGTGGCATTGGTGTCGGTAGTTCCGGAGAAGGCGGAGCTGGGGCCGGAGGTTCAAAAAGGGACATTGGCATCACGTACCTCTCCGGTCCCCTGTGGAGACCACCTCTCCCCGACCCAACTCACGGAGGTCACCCAGTTGCAGGCCGAGTTTTCGGAAGTGTTCTCGCTCCTGCCTGGTCGCACTAACCTCATAGAACACCACATAGAGACGCCCCCGGGGGTGGTAGTGCGTAGCCGCCCTTACAGGCTACCCGAACACAAAAAAAGGTGGTTCGGGAAGAACTTCAGGCCATGCTCAAAATGGGCATCGTCGAGGAGTCCCACAGTGACTGGAGCAGCCCGGTGGTCTTGGTTCCCAAGGCCGACGGCTCGGTCCAGTTCTGTGTGGACTATAGAAAAGTCAACGCGGTGTCTAAATTCGACGCGTACCCAATGCCTCGTATTGATGAGCTGCTCGATCGACTAGGCATGGCTCGCTTTTACTCGACACTGGATTTGACAAAGGGATATTGGCAGATCCCCTTGACTCCATTATCCTGGGAGAAAACTGCCTTTTCCACACCGTTCGGCTTACGCCAGTTCGTCACACTTCCGTTTGGGCTGTTTGGGGCGCCCGCTATGTTTCAGCGGCTGATGGACAGGGTCCTCCAGCCCCATGCCACCTATGCGGCCACGTATTTAGACGATATTATCATTTATAGTAATGACTGGCAGCGGCACCTGCAACACCTGAGGGCCGTCCTTAGGTCACTGAGGCGGGCGGGACTCACGGCCAACCCAAAGAAGTGTGCGATTGGGCGGGTGGAAGTACGGTATCTGGGCTTCCACTTGGGCAACGGGCAGGTGCGTCCCCAAATTAATAAGACAGCAGCGATTGCGGCCTGCCCGAGGCCCAAGACCAAAAAGGGGGTGAGACAGTTCCTGGGGCTGGCTGGCTACTATCGTAGGTTTATACCTAATTATTCGGACGTCACTAGCCCGCTGACTGACCTCACTAAAAAGGGGGCACCAGATCCGGTCCAGTGGACGGAGCAGTGTCAGCGGGCTTTCTCTGAGGTAAAGGCTGCACTGTGTGGGGGGCCACTTTTACAATCCCCTGACTTCTCTCTCCCTTTTATGTTACAGACGGATGCGTCGGACAGAGGGCTGGGGGCCATTTTGTCCCAGCAGGTGGAGGGGGAGGACCGCCCGGTCCTTTACATCAGTCGGAAGCTGTCAGTGCGGGAGAGGCGCTACAGCACGATTGAGAAGTAGTGCCTGGCGATCAAGTGGGCGGTCCTCGCCCTCCATTACTACCTGCTGGGGCGCCCTTTCACCCTCTGTTTGGACCACGCGCCCCTCCAGTGGCTCCACCGCATGAAGGATGCCAACGCGCGGATCACCCGTTGGTATCTGGCACTCCAACCCTTCAACTTCAAGGTGGTCCACAGGCCGGGGGCGCAGATGGTCATGGCGGACTTCTTCTCCCATCAAGGGGGGGGGGAGTCGGCTGCAGGCCGGACGGGCGCCCAGCCTGAGTCAGGCGGTGGGGGTATGTGGCAGTGGGGGCGTGGTCAAGCGCCGGTCTGTGACAGGAGGGCGGAGTCAGGGAAGGTAAGTGGCAGAATCACTTCACCTGAGAGCAATTAACCTGTGTTTGTGTGTCTTCCCAGTGACCACACCCTATATGAGGAGGGAGAGCGAGAGTGGAAGGGGCTCATCCCTGAACCAGACGCCGGTTGTGTGTGTGTCTGTGCGAGAGCAATTATTGTTGTACTGAAAAGTGTGGCAATAAAGCCAAGTATTAAACCTGATCTCTGTCCTGCCGTCCTCTGTGCTCCACCCACACATAGGGAACTCCTACAATTACATATCTGTGAGTGGCAAAAGTATGTGAACCTTTGCTTTCAGTATCTGGTGTGACCCCCTTGTGCAGCAATAACTGTAACTAAACATTTCCGGTAACTGTTGATCAGTCCTGCACACCGGCTTGAAGGAATTTTAGCCCATTCCTCCCTACAGAACAGCTTCAACTCTGGGATGTTGGTGGGTTTCCTCATATGAACTGCTCGCTTCAGGTCCTTGCACAACATTTCGATTGGATTAAGGTCAGGACTTTGACTTGGCCATTCCAAAATATTAACCTTATTCTTCTTTAACCATTCTTTGGTAGAATGACTTGTGTGCTTAGGGTCATTGTCTTGCTGCATGACCCACCTCCTCTTGAGATTCAGTTCATGGACAGATGTCCTGACATTTTTCTTTAGAATTTGCTGGTATAATTCAGAATTCATTGTTCCATCAATGATGGCAAGCCATCCTGGCCCAGATGCAGCAAAACAGGCCCAAACCATGATACTACCACCACCATGTTTCACAGATGGGATAAGGTTCTTATGCTGGATCCCTGTTCATTAAACATAACGCTTCTCATTTAAACTAAAAAGTTCTATTTTGGTCTCATCCAGCCACAAAACATTTTTCCAGTAGTCTTCTGGCTTGTCCACGTGATCTTTAGCAAACTGCAGATGAGCAGCAATGTTCTTTTTGGAGAGCAGTGGCCATGCACACCAATGCTGGCCATGCACACCATTGTTGTTCAGTGTTCTCCTGATGGTGGACTCATGAACATTAACATTAGCCAATGTGAGAGAGGCCTTCAGTTGGTTAGAAGTTATCCTGGGGTCCTTTGTGACCTCGCCGACTATTACATGCCTTGCTCTCGGAGTGATCTTTGTTGGTTGACCACTCCTGGGGAGGGTGACAATGGTCTTGAATTTCCTCCATTTGTAGACAATCTGTCTGACTGTGGATTGGTGGAGTCCTAATTCTTTAGAGATGGTTTTGTAACCTTTTCCAGCCTGATGAGCATCAACAACACTTTTTCTGAGGTCCTTAGAAATCTCCTTTGTCCGTGCCATGATACACTTCCACAAACATGTTTTGTGAAGATCAGACTTTGATAGATCCCTGTTCTTTAAATAAAACAGGGTGCTCACTCACATCTGATTGTCATCCCATTGATTGAAAACACCTGACTCTAATTTCACCTTCAAATTAACTGCTAATCCTAGAGGTTCATATACTTTTGCCACTCACAGATATGTAATATTTGATCATTTTCCTCAATAAATGAATGACTAAGTATAATATTTTTGTCTCGTTTGTTTAACTGGGTTCTCTTTATCAACTTTTAGGACTTGTGTGAAAATCTGATGATGTTTTAGGTCATATTTATGCAGAAATATGGAAAATTCTAAAAGGTTCACAAACTTTCAAGCAGCACTGTGTCAAGGTTGCAGTTTTGTCACATATAGTGTCACAAAGCAGTTTGTCTGGAGCTGAGCATGAAATTGCATGATTTTTTTTTTTATTTCATGTGGTGCAGTTAGCTTATGGCTGGGCTGCCAGACACATCACAGTTACACTGTCAATACTAATGAGCTAAACTCTGCTTTAATTCCATGCTAACAGCTAATCAGCAACAGCATTGTTTATTACCACAATCCAAGAAATTTGTCATTTCTTTCTGAGTTTTTATAGATAGATAGATAGATAGATAGATAGATAGATAGATAGATAGATAGATAGATAGATAGATAGATAGATAGATAGTGTGAAGTAAATTTAGTGAATGAACATTCCTATTCTCTGTGTTTCTGTGTGTTGAACTCAAGTGGCCTAGTGTACTGAGAAAAGTTGTTTTCCCCACATGCTGTAATCGCTTTTCTGTGGCCTTGGCTGGTGATAAGCAGGGTGTCTGAGTTCCTGCACATCCTAGAGCATGCCAGGTGCACGCTTTAACAAAGCTTCATAGAAAATCTTGAGCCAATCATGTGAAGACGCGAGCAGTAAGCGAATGCCTTTAGAGTATAATAGATAACAGCCACTAAAACACAACTCAGAGTGCGTACTCTTGGCATCACTGAAGTGGTGTCTTCTTCTCTTCTTCTTCTTCTCTTTCCTTTCCTATTTTATATCTCTGTTTTATATGATCTACTGTAATAAATAACTGAAAAGACAACTGCTAAGCATTCTGAAGTGTTTATTACAAGTTTCCATTACAATTTGTCGTCCCTGGGTGGGCCCTATGCATCTGATCCTTGGACGATGGGACACTCCCAAGGCCACGGTGTGGAGCTGAGAACTCAGACGAGAGACCAGACCATCAAGTCTCACCGAACCAGTAAGTGATAACTTTGCATTCTTGTGTAAAGAAATTAGTGGAAACAGTATTTAAAGACTGATATAAGAGATGGACAGAAATTTGTCCTAGTCAAGGAAGACTGATATAAGAGACAGACAGAAAGTTGTCCTAGTCCAGGAGGACTGCTAAGCTGTGGTATCATCAATATGTTTGCAGAAACAGATAAAACACAATTTTGAGACAATAAACCGCGAATAGTTTATTGGGTTGTGTAAGAGAAAATCCGCCTAAGTGACGACTGGGTAACGGCTCACCTACTTGAGAGAGGGTGCGTGTTTCGATGGATTCACGTTCAGCAATTCATAACTGGGAAAGAATTGAATCTTGCTCCCTTTGTTTTGTGTGAACAACTGGCCTGTCATAGGAATGGGATAGAGAGATTCGATCACGAAGTCG
This sequence comes from Neoarius graeffei, assembly GCF_027579695.1. Classification (NCBI taxonomy): domain Eukaryota; kingdom Metazoa; phylum Chordata; class Actinopteri; order Siluriformes; family Ariidae; genus Neoarius; species Neoarius graeffei. The sequence goes on from NC_083595.1 coordinate 25,211,137, forward strand.
CCAAGACACACTGGTGCTCACGCAAAATATTGATGAATTAACAGAGTATTGTCGTCCTCCAAATTCTGAAACAGAGAAATAGATTTTGTACACATGCGTGAGTTGTCTTTGAGGTTGTTGTGCTAAATGATACCTACTTTTAGCTTAAGGTAAATGTCAGATAAATTGTTTACTAATAAGAGCATACCTAAAGGATTATTGTGTTGCATTTTTGGACATAGTCCAACCTGTTCTTCTTGTGATCCTAGTAAAAACTTAGCCATTGTTGTTATAACCTATTGATATAACAGTGTACAATGGGGAACAGAAATGGTAAGTTAGGGAAAGAAAAGAAAAATGCAAGTAAACCTGAGGCTACATGTGCTATAACAAGAATTGGGTGTTCCTATGACAGCCCAAACATCCAGTTTATGAAAACCTCATATGGCGAGGATTGTTTGGCACAGTTTGACATATGGGTAAAGGACTTAGGATTCCCTGAGAAGGGCAGTTTTAGTCCCAGGTAGAACAGTTAGAAGAAAAGTTGAAACGGAAGGAAAAAGGAGAGTCTGCAGATAATGTTAAGTTCTTAGAGGACTGGAGGGCGTTTTCTGCATGGAAAGAAGAAACACTTAAGAGAGAGTACAAAGGAGAGAAATGACAGGCAGGGCTCTGACCCTCTTCTCAGTGTTTGAAATTTCAGATCGACCCTGACCTGGAGTCTGCCCCACCACCCCAACACACACTGCCTCAGGCCCGGCCCTTACCAATTTGACACCCTAGGCAAGATTTTAGGTGGCGCCCCCTCCCCAACACCAGTTAAAGCCACTGATAGTGTATCTATACTAACAAGAAATGGAATAGCTTTGTCTTAAAACATTCTTTTATTTAAACAAAAAAATTGCACGTTCAAAATAATTAAAGGCATTAAATAAAGAAATTGCACATTCAAAATATTTAATACTGAATTAAAGAAACAAATACAACATATGAACTGAATATATGAAACATAATATAAATGGCTTACATAAAGTATTACATTTACAGTAGGGGAGAGCGGGGTAAGATGAGCCACTTTTTACATTTTTCATCATAACTACATTTTAAAGCCATTTTTGCTTCCAGTCTACACACCATACCAAATTTCAAAGTGTACTGTTACTATCTGAGCAAAAAATAATTGATAAGCTCTTATGGTTAGAGTGATATTACCTCTTGAAAAAAAATGTCAAGTGGCTCAACTTACCCCATGCACGGGGTAAGATGAACCACTGTGTGGGGTAAATTGAGCCAACACAAAACATGTTAGGTTAACAAAGTAAACAACTTTTATTATTTGAAGTGCAATCAATGAATCAAGTCAAGTCAATCAAGTGGGGGATAGGGCCGTTGCATAGAGAAGGGGAGATGAAGAGAGAGGTGATAGAACGAGATGGGATAGGGAGGGATAGATAGATGGACAGAGAGAGAGATATGCATAGATAGATAGAAAGAGGGATGGTTAGAGAGGGAATGAGAGATATACTATATTATAGAAATTACTAAAACAGTAGAGCAGTGCCAAAAAATCTTATTTCTTTCAGTAGGTTAAAACATTGCTAAAACATGCAGCAATCATTCCATCAATCATTCAATCATTTCATCATTATTCAATGTTCCAAGCATTCAAATTGCAAGGGAACACCATTTGCCTCTCCCTCTGTGCTGTCCCACCAACAGTAAAGGGGCGGGGCAATTTTTTCACAATATCCTGTCTTGACAGGACAGCCTCATCTTTCTCTTTGAAGACAAAGGTTGGCTTTCTTGCAGAGCCATGGCATGACCGGCTTCTTTTGAGAAATCTTGCCTCTATTTCGAAGACATCCAATTTGATTATCTGGCCAATGAAGTAATGCACTTTCACCAACTTGGTCTCTACCTCTCCATTCTTTATCTTTTCAATGAACCTAGTCAGAGTCATCCTGTCCAAATGCATATCCCTCGCCACAGCCCGAATAGGCCTGCCTTTCCTGACTTCCTCTGCGGCTCTCTCCAAAACTGCACGGGATTGTGCGGCCCTGTCTGTTTTTCTTTTGTATGAGTGTGGCATCATGCACACCTGTAATAACAGAGGGCATTATTTTATTTATTAAAAACCTTTTAAACACATTATTTATATTAACATATTATTTATTTGTTTATTTGTTGTTGTTGTTGTTGTTGTTGTTGTCATATATGACCAGTAAATGTGAAAACTTAAGTGTCATCCATATTGGGTAAGCTCAGCCACCAATGGGGTAAGTTGAGCCAGTGGCTCAACTTGCCCCATATCTAATGGCTCATCTTACCCCGTGGCCACCATTTTGTAGAAAAATGCTAATAAAGGGGATTAGGCTAATCAAAATTATTTTTATTAGCATTCATATCATAGCTTAGAAAGCCACTAACTTAACCCTAATGTGTCTAAATATTATTCTACTTTTGTCTTCTCTAAATCATCTTCACTGTGGACAAACATGGAATTGACTTAGAAAGCACAAAAACACATTTTTATAAATATCTCCCTCACCTAGTTTGACATGTGGTGCTCCTCTCCACAAGTGTAAGTAAATGGTCCCGCCCCCCTTTGAATGTGGTCACACGGTCACATTTGTTTACTGTTTCTTAGAAACAGGGGGTGGATCATCTTACCCCCTGGCTCATCTTACCCCGCTCTCCCCTACTCCCAAAATAAAAAATGTAAACAAGTGTTGTAATTCGTAAATGCAATATAAATAAGGCATTGCACAAAATAAGATATTAAAGAAACCAGTGTGCATGAAAAATACAAGGATTTAAATAAAAATAAAAATATATAAAATTGTGATAGGGCGGCACGGTGGTGTAGTGGTTAGCGCTGTCGCCTCACAGCAAGAAGGTCCTGGGTTCGAGCCCCGGGGCCGGCGAGGGCCTTTCTGTGTGGAGTTTGCATGTTCTCCCCGTGTCCGCGTGGGTTTCCTCCGGGTGCTCCGGTTTCCCCCACAGTCCAAAGACATGCAGGTTAGGTTAACTGGTGACTCTAAATTGACCGTAGGTGTGAATGTGAGTGTGAATGGTTGTCTGTGTCTATGTGTCAGCCCTGTGATGACCTGGCGACTTGTCCAGGGTGTACCCCGCCTTTCGCCCGTAGTCAGCTGGGATAGGCTCCAGCTTGCCTGCGACCCTGTAGAAGGATAAAGCGGCTAGAGATAATGTGATGTGATGTGATGTGAAAATTGTGATATTAAAAAGACCTCTAGTGGTGTTTTTTGGTACTGCCTTCAACTTCAACTATTGAAAAACTAAATGTAGAACGGGGGAAAAAAACTGTTGATATGTAACTATATGTGTATATGTTGATATTGAATATAGTACAAGGGAAATACTAGTTTACTATATGTTGATATGTTGTGCTGCTTTCCTATTTTTTTTCTCAGCACTTTGATGTCTAGCATATGTAAAGCCTGGTCGGACGAGAGGGGGCGCCTTGGGAAAGTAACAGGTCTATTAATAATAATAATAATTATTATTATTATTATGGGGCGGCACGGTGGTGTAGTGGTTAGCGCTGTCGCCTCACAGAAAGAAGGTCCTGGGTTCGAGCCCCGGGGCCGGCGAGGGCCTTTCTGTGCGGAGTTTGCATGTTCTCCCCGTGTCCGCGTGGGTTTCCTCCGGGTGCTCCGGTTTCCCCCACAGTCCAAAGACATGCAGGTTAGGTTAACTGGTGACTCTAAATTGACCGTAGGTGTGAATGTGAGTGTGAATGGTTGTCTGTGTCTATGTGTCAGCCCTGTGATGACCTGGCGACTTGTCCAGGGTGTACCCCGCCTTTCGCCCATAGTCAGCTGGGATAGGATCCAGCTTGCCTGCGACCCTGTAGAAGGATAAAGTGGCTAGAGATGATGAGATGAGATAATTATTATTATTATTATTATTATTATTTACTGAATTCCTCACCACCCGCTCAGTGAGTTGCTTTTGTGTCTTCTTCCTTTACAGGAGAGAAAGTGTGCCATTTATGCTATTTGTAAAGAGAACACATCTGAGTGCTTGTTTCATTTCCCTGCAGTCTTGACGCACTGAGATTGTTTCTTGTTTTCAATGCGTTTATTATATTTTCCTCCAGGAAGCTCTTTGCAATATGGTTGCTTGAATGAGCTGCTAAACTGTCATTTTAATGAGAACACAGATCAACAAAGCAACTTTGTTTTATTAAAAACAAAAACGTGCCAGGCACCATTGGAATATCTCGCTGCGAAACGTGTTCGGTGCATAAAAGACCTTTACTTCAGCCCAGACTGCTCAACGACACCGACAGACTGCTCCAAGTGCAGCCATATTCAAAACAAGCAACAGATCTATGTCAGTTATCTATGTTATGCAAAAACACTCTTTAGCCAACAACACTTAGGCCAAAACAGAGAATAGCCGCGGATGCGCACTTGCGCGCCCGAAGACACACTATAGACAGGGCGAACCACTGTTGAGTGCTTATTGTTTCATGATTAACAACCACCACCACACCCCACCGTACTTTTTTTGAGAAATCGCACCCTGACTAAATTAGGCTAAGACATTATAATGCTGACTCGTTTTCAGAATAGTGGAAGTCATAATTTTTCTCCCCCCGTTTCTGCGCCCCTGGATGGACGCAGTGCCCTTAGCATTTGCCTATATTGCCTCTGCCACGGGCCGGCTCTGCACTGCCTCCTCAGCAAGGCAGAGCATCACTCCCACAAGCGCCTCACCCACAGAAAGGGGGAGAAGTTGAGACAAAGCAAAAAAAAACTGAGCCTCTGGAATCTCTCCCAGCCTACCAGCCGCCTCCAGCATCAGCGCTTCTCCTCGCTTCTCCGTCACACACGAGATCCGTTCTTGCATATGGCGAGAGAAGAGACACCCCCCTGGACCTGACCACATCCTCACCAGTGGGTCCACAAGGCCATAACCTAAATTCTGAAGTCCTTCATCTTCCAATGGTGGAAGTGGCTGGAGCTGACAGTATGCTTCTAGTCCACAGACCCTGGACGACAGCTGACATGAAGGAAAGCATGGCTTCTCTTCCCAATGTGAAAGAGGTAGGAGGAAAGAGATTTGATAACGAACTGTTGTTTTGCAGAGAATTCCGACCAACCACCCATGAACTTCACTGCCTACTCATGACCAAGATGGGTATAGATTGGAAAAAGGTTTCCAGAGAGTGGTCAGAAGCTGACCAGTGGATGGCAATAGTGAGTATAAAAATACCCTCACTGCTTTCTGTGCTTGTCTGGGCAGTGCCTTTCCCTTGAACATAGACATGACTAAGATCAGTATGTGTAAGCAAGAAGATGGTGAAGTGGTGTCAGCGTTTCTCGCCCGTCTCACCGCTGCACACGAGAAACACAGTGACCTGACCAGACCCGTGACCCTGGCTGGAGTGGAAGGCACTCCTGAGGTCTGGGAAGCGCACCTGCAGGACAGTTTCATGAACGGTATGAATCCAGCAGTGGCCAAGTCAATAAAGCAGTTCTGTCTCCTGTGGGAAACCGCCAGCCTCACCAAGATCGAGCAGTACACTGTGCATGCAGAAAGGCTGCTGAAAGAGAAGGAGAAGGCAAGTCAACAAAAAGAGACCAAGATCTACACGCCGCCACTCTCACTCTTCTCCAGACTGCTCAACCTGGACAAAGAGGAAGAGGTCGAGGTAGGGGCCGAGGCAGGATGACCTGGGGTGACCTGTCCTGGATAAAAGGCACAACCTGCTACAACTGCAATCAGAAGGGACACATTGCTCAAGATTGTCTCCACAGTAGCAGCCAGAGGCCCCATGAGGAGTACAGCAAAGCAGACTGACGGGAGGACTCTGGGAACGGGCCCCGCACAGAGAACAGGGGAGGTAACACATACACACCTGATGATACACATACACATAGACAGGAACATTCACATAACATTACACATTAGCAGCAGCACCTGCATGCAACAGCAAGACTACATATAAACGCCCGATACACCAGTCCAGGTAGATACACCTGAAGTTGCATTAAGTTTGTTAAAATACACAACTACTCCCTTCTCTAAACTCCCTTGTATGCTCCTCACTGTATGTGGGCATGTGTTGACCTTTTTAGTAGATTCTGGAGCGGGACACTCAGTCATACAACATGGGGTACTTCCAGTAGACCCACTGCTCAGCTCAAATTCTATTCAGATGATGGGCATCTCAGGACGACCTGTAACCGAAACTTTCTCAGTCAACCTCCTGTGTAAAAGCGAGGGAGGAATGGTTATGTCCCACTCATTTCTCATCTCACATACATGTACAGTAAATTTGTTAATACACGATTTAATGTGCAAATTAGGAGTAAACCTCACATCCACTCCAGATGGACTAACTATTGAAGTAAGTGAAATGTGCAGTGTGCAGTATGGTCTTGGAAGCCCTCTGTATGTGTATGTCTGGCGGCTCTGCTCAGATCAACTCACACAAACTCCCAAACACCTTGTACAGCTCACACACTTAAACACCTCATCAGTTGACACAGATTATATGAAAGAGGAAGATTTGCATTGCACAGCACATGTTCACCAAGGGCAAGATGTAGAGTTTGAAAAGACTTGGTTTGCAGACCCCCATGCATGTGAAAGATTGACCCTCAAAACTACATATTGGTCTAAACATTATTGCGCTGTGCAAGTCCATTTTATTCATTGTCCGAACAGCTGCATCAATGTTCATCGCAGTGTTCTCAAACATGTTATACGCGGCCTTGTGTCAGAGGACTCTGAGGTCGGCTGCTGCCAGCATGATTTCTTTGGCATTGTTAAGTCCATACCCCATGTCTCATTAGCAAAGCCACGAGCCGCCCATTGGAAAGATGTGGGGAAATGGGTCAAGAAGTGCGCAGCCAATGGCAATGAATGGTCCCAAACAGAGGACCCTAGTGTGTTGTTTTGCCAAAAGCTTGGGGACTACAAACAAAGTCATGCTATGTGTGTGTATGTTAAGCACAGCGTAATATTAGCCACTGATGACCAGGGTCCTGGGGACCCCAGCCATAGTGGCCTGTTTGTTTCTGTTTCCACAGGCATAACTCCAGCAGAGGTGCACCCCAAATTGGCGGGAGTTCCAAATTCCATTTGGGTGAAGGGTAAACATGATGTAGGCCTAATAAAGAATGCTGAACCAGTGGTGATCACCCCCAAATCAGATTTCAGGCCTAAACAGACCCAGTACCCACTCAAACCAGAAGCAATTGCAGGTATAAGACCGGTCTTTGATTCTTCGCTGAAGGCAGGTATAATTGTCCCTTGCCAGGACTCTCCAGTGCGCATTCCTATTTCCCCAGTTAAAAAGGCAAGAAAACCGTCCCAGCCCGATGAGTGGAGGTTTGTCCAAGATCTGCAAGCAGTCAATGCTGCGGTTGTTCCGCGCGCAACTGACATCCCTAAAGAGCGCCCTGCAGACCACACCCACTCTAGGATTGCCTGACCCCAATAAACCATTTGTTCAAACTGTAGATGAAAAGAAGGGTTTCATGACCTCTGTTCTTTTGCAGAAGCAAAGGGATAGATTAAGACCTGTAGCCTACTTCTCCAGCAAATTGGACCCAGTGGCGGCTGGACTTCCTGTTTGCCTGCGTGCAGTTGCTGCGGCTGAAAAGGCAGTAACTGCTTCCAGAAATATTGTGGGGTATTCTAACCTCACCCTTTTGGTCTCACATGCTGTCTCCCTGCTTCTGTTGGAGAAAGATGTCACATTTGTCAGCACAGAGATGGTTAAAGTATAACACTGTCATACTTGATATGCCTAACATCATTGTGAAACGTTGTTCCGTTCTGAATCCTGCCTCTCTTCTCCCTACAGAGGATGATGGAGAGCCACATGGCTGTGTCGCTCTCACTAATGATTTTTGTTCCCCCAGGGCAGACTTAAAGAGCGACCCTTTGGGAAATCCAGACATGGTCCTCTATGTGGATGGTTCAGCCTCCAGAGACCCAGAGATGGGAAAGAACAAAGTAGATTTTGCCGTAGTCTCAGATCACGAGGTTCTCAAGGTGTCGTGTCTGTCCTCAAACCTGTCAGCGCAGGCCGCAAAGCTCTATGCCCTTATCAAGGCATGCAAATTGGCTACAGGGCAATCTGTCAATATTTTTACGGACAGTAGGTATGCATTTGGCATTGTGCACGATTTTGGCACCACTTGGAAACACAGAAATTTTCTCACTAGCACAGGATCTCCCATTGCACATCATAAACTGGTCTCTGAGTTGTTGGATGCTATTCTACTCCCTAGAGCCACTGCTGTGTGTAAGTGTGCTGCCCATACTAACAATACTGATCTTGTGTCTCAAGGAAATGCCAGGGCGGAGACGGCAGCTAAGTGTGCAGCCTCAGCTTCCAGTTCACCCTCTAACCTTGCTTTTTCTCAGGTTTCTACCTCCTGTTTACAGCTAGCGGACCTTCAGAGTACTGCCACTCAGGACAAGAGACGAGTCTGGAAACAGGCCGGTTGTATCTGTGCAAACTCAGTCTGGGTTTGTTGTCCCTTGGGCCGTCCCTGTCTACCAAAACACATGTTCCCTTTCTATGCAAAATTGGCCCATGGGCTCACCCATGTGTTAAAAGGGGGAATGGTTAGTCTGGCTAACGCAACTTCAAAGCTCTGCGAGCATTGGTCTGGCATAGATATTAAGCCCAACTGTTTCCCAAAGCACGTGGTTGACCCACCTCCCTGAAATGCCTCAGTTTGCTACTGGTTGAAGCCAGAAAAGGCTGTGACAAAGCTTAAACCAATCACATCACTCTTTCCTCTGACGTATGTGATGCGACGGAAACTGCTTGAGTAACAGGAAGAAGAAGGAGGAGCTGAAGAGGAAGATAATAACACGAGCAGAAATGGAGAGAAACTTCCCATTGAATGCTTTCAATACAGCATCTACCGCTGTGTCAAAAGCTTGCCGCTGCTCCATGTTCGTAATGTTTCTAGTGAATGAAGTGCTTCCGGCATAGATTCTGTAAACAATCTATGGCTTCCGGTCGCAGTTCTACTACGTCACTGCCTTGAACACGCCTCTACCCAGGGCCGTTGGAGATGCTCAAAGTTGATTGGCTCCCGATTTTTCGGGAGCTTGGAAGAGCTGGAGATAGCTTGCCTTGCCAGACTAAGTTTGCAACAGCCCCCTGTGTTGCATCACACTTAGGATGAGCAGGCCCAGGCTAGGGAATGGTAGCAGAAGTAACAAAGAGATGGTTCACAAAGGGGTTTTCAAATTATGCTGCGAAATTTTGCAAGCAATGCTTGATATGTGCACAACATAATGCAGGTCAAGGTATCAAACTAACTTAAGCAGCACACCCAATACCAAGCAAACCATTTGATCATCTCCAAATGGGCTTCACTGAACTGACACCTAGTGAGGGAAAAAGGTACTGCCTGGTAATAGTTAACATTTTCAAAATGGGTTGAAGTATTCCCCACAGCTCAACAAGACTCAGAGGCAGTAGTCAAAGCACTCCTGAGGGATATAATTCCTAGGTGGGGTATACCTAGCAAAATCTCAAGTGACAATGGAACACCCTTTGTTAATGCAGCCCTAAAGAAAATAAGAGCATTCCTAGGGATAGACCTGAAACAACATTGTGCCTACCATCCTGCCAGTGCGGGAGCAGTAGAGAGGGAAAATGGGTCCCTTAAAAATAAACTGAGCAAAGCTTGTGCAGAAACTGGGCTAGGATGGACAAAGGTCCTCCCTGTAGTACTCACACAAATGAGGACGCAAACTAGGCCTAAACATAGGTTAAGCCCATTTGAAATTCTGTTTGGACAAGTACCCAACACGGGGATAGGGCCAGCCCAAGGAACACTGCCGGACACCACACTGTGTGATGATGCAATGTTGAATTACTGTGCAACGCTGTCCTCTGCTTTGAAATCTATCCACAAACAGGTAAAAGAAGCACTTCCCAAGCCCGCTGAGGGACCTCCGCACGATCTACAGCCAGGGGATTGGATAGTGGTGAAAGACTTCCGACGAACCAAGTGGAACAAGCCACGGTGGAATGGCCCATTCCAGGTCCTGCTCACGACCCCAGTGGCAGTGAAGATCACAGGCAGAGTGACATGGATCCACGCTAGCCACTGCAGGAGGGTTCCTGAACCGGCTGAGCAGGAGGAAAAGGAAGGCCTAAGTGACCCAGACGCTAGTAAAGTGCATGAGGAAGAAAGGCATCACTGCATGGAACAGTGTGAGTATCACATCAATCATGCACGCACCCTCAATAAGGAAGAGTATTTCAGTGTCTAGCCGATAGATAAATAAGTCTTAGGGTTTCGAGTTTCCTCCAAGTCCCATTGAGGTGGGATGAGGGCTGATAGGGCATGCCCGCCCTCTGAGCACCAATATACGTCAAGAAAGGCAAGGGTTAACTCGGAGACCTAGTTAAAGGAACAGTCCACCGTACTTCCATAATGAAATATGTTCTTTTCTGAATTGAGACGAGCTGATCCGTACCTCTCCGAGCTTTGCGCGACCTCCCAGTCAGTCAGACGCGCTGTTACTCCTGTTTACTCCTGTTAGCAATGTAGCTAGGCTCAGTATGGTCAACGGTATTTTTTGGGGCTGTAGTTAGATGCGACCAAACTCTTCCACGTTTTTCCTGGTTACATAGGTTTATATGACCAGTGACATGAAACAAAGTTCAGTTACACAAATTGAAACGTGGTGATTTTCTATGCTATGGAAAGTCCGCACTATAATGACAGGCCACGTATGAGTGAAGGTATCAATGCGCTGTCGAAGCGCGCAGAAGGTGTTAGTACGCCTGTCATTCTAGTGCGGACTTTCCATAGCATAGAAAATCGCCACGTTTCAATTTGTGTAACTGAACTTTGTTTCATGTCACTGGTCATATAAACCTATGTAAACAGGAAAAACGTGGAAGAGTTTGGTCGCATCTAACTACAGCCCCAAAAAATACCGTTGGCCATACTGAGCCTAGCTACATTGCTAACAGGAGTAAACAGGAGTAACAGCGCGTCTGACTGACTGGGAGGTTGCACAAAGCTCGGAGAGGTACGGATCAGCTTGTCTCAATTCAGAAAAGAACATATTTCATTATGGAAGTACGGTGGACTGTTCCTTTAACATAAAATGAAGGGGGTAAATCATTATAAGCTAGGTCCAGTCGTGGGCCTGAGCATCCTGATCCTGCTGGGGCTCACGGAAGGATTTGTGTGGTGGTCGATACAGGGAACCCAGGCTGACACAAAGTCGAAGACAGTCGGTGGCGTTGGTTCAGTGGATGGAAGACTCTGATTCCATCCACCATACCGGTCCTGGGTTTAGTGATTGTGATGCTATGTTTGCTCTCTATTTTCTGTCAATGTTGTATGTCTGTGTTTCAGAGGCAGCTGACAAATATTGGTTACCAGATGGTGAAAATAGACCCAGACAACTTGCCTGACTGGCCTCCAAACCCACAAGAAGACTATAACCCACCGTTTGACCGCCTGCATAGAGACAGAGCTAAAGCCCTGCCCATCCTGTGTTCACGTCTTATCTCGGTTTAATGGGTGTTGTATATTCGTCAGCAGCTTAACTTTTAAACTAAATCCACCTGAAAGCACAGTGGACCTTTTGATTACACAAACAAACTGGATCTTTGAGCAAACCGTGATTCAGACAACATCATGCAGGGATGCGATCAGACTCCTTCACTGAGCACTAGCCTAGCCGTAGCCACTGCCCGTTAGTTAGCTCATTACTCCAAAGTAAACGAACTGCTCTTTTTTTCTGAGGTAAGTTATACCTCTGTAATCTAAAATGGGTCTATACTGGTGTGATAAACTGTCTCCTGATACACCGAGCAGTGTATGAAAGATAGCTCCCTGTAGCAAGAAGACGCTGAACTGACGCCGGAACATCTCTCCTTTCTTCGGGCACTCAGAGCAACTCGAGTCTGCGGCTTCGAAAGTGGCCTAAGACAATCAGACAGACTTTTATCCTTTTCTGAAGACTTCTCACAGGACTCGTTTTCATTCAGCCGGACGAAAGCAGTCAGGAGAAATGTTTCAAGTCTAACAGAAGTTATTTAATGTGTTTGGTTTTAATACGTGGTTTTAAAACAACAGAATGGCGTCTTATGTGGATAGCAGTTTTTGGCAGGCGATTATGAAAAATCCCAGCGAAAGGACACAACAGCTTTCCAATGACGTGGAAGTCAACCCAGGCCCTCCCGTGTGCAGTTTGTGCAGCAAAACAATCCAGAAAAACCAAGGATTTGCTTATTGTGCATCCTGTAATTTTGAATTCCATCTGAAGTGTCTAGGGGCACAATACGAGGATTCCAAATCCTGTCTAAAGTGCTCCCCGCCATGTAGTAAAGATGTATGTTGTGCTGCTCCAAATGTGAGCCAACCAGACAGGATCAGTGAATTTTGTCTAACCTGTGGACTTAAGATCGTGCATCAAAATATATGGTCGCTTCTAGGCAAACTGGACCAACTAAGGCTCTTCAGCTCTACAAACAAAGGACTCCATGTGATAGGACTTTCAGAAACCCACCTTTCTGAGGATATCCCGGATAGTGAGCTCCAGGTGGATGGCTTCAAAATCTATAGAAAGGACAGGCCTGTTGGTTCGGATGGTGGAGTCCTGGTCTACATTGCTGAATTCACATCTAACATCAGGAGAACTGACCTAGAACCTGATGATGTTGAGGGTATATGGATTGAGGTTTTATATCCAAAATCGAAAGGCATTCTGATAGGTAATTTCTACAACCCCGCAACTACATCTGATTATCACGACCCCGAGTTCATGGATAAGTTACTGGATGTTTTGAATAAAGCGTCTGTAGAAAACAAGGAGATAATCATCTTGGGAGATCTTAACTGTGACTTATTGCCTGGCTCAAAGCGCAACAGCGACACCAAGAAATTGGTCAGCGTTTTTCATACTATCGGTCTGGAACAGTTGGTTGATGTGCCCATGAGGATAACAAAGACATCACTCCTAGACATCATTGCTTCTAATAGCCCACAGAACATCGTGAGACGTGATGTCATATCAACAGCTTTCAGTGATCACGAAATGGTAGTATGTGTTAGAAAACCGAACTCCTTGAAATTCCAACCATGAGTCACCATCTGCCGAGTTTTCAGCAAGTGTGATCCAGAATTATTCTGCGTCGACTTACATGAAGCTTTTCAGGACTTTGATGCAAATATCGAGGATGTTGATTGTTTTTGGACACACAGTGGAGGGAACATTTTACTAAGATCTGCAATGCTCATGCACCCATGGTAACAAAGAAGATTCGTGGCCGCGACTGCCCCGGTTCACTACAGAAATAAGCAATCTCATGAGAGCAAGAGACATGTTTCTGAAAAGAGCAAGGAGATCAGGTTCAGAAGAGAATTGGAAGGAGTACAGATGTCATCGCAACCTTGTTACTACAAAGATAAGAGCCTCTAAAGCAAGCTACACTCGACAATTATTTGACACTAACATCAACGATCCACGCAATTTTTGGAATACCATCAAGAAAATACATCCAACCAGCAACAAGACAAGCAGATCTCCACCCGATGCTATGTCAGTCAGCGGAACAATCACCACTGATAAAACTGTAATTGCAAATGGGTTTTGTGTTTTTTTTTTCAACCATCATTGATCGGATCCCACATCTCATCTTGCCGGGCAAAAAAATCCTATCCCCTTGAGACCTTAACCAGGAAGGAGTTCCGCTTCCAACCAGTCAGCTCTGCCTTTGTTTACCAACAACTCAGGACACTCAAGCCTAATAAGGCACCTGGTCTTGACAATATTCCTCCTCGAATGCTCAGGGATGGTGCAGTGGAAATTGCTGTCTCGCTGGCTAGGCTTATCAACACCTCCCTACGAACATCAAGGGTTCCAGAGGAATGGAGGGTGGCAAAAGTGATACCATTATTCAAGGCTGGCAACCACAAAGACATGGACAACTATCGCCCCATATCTCTACTCTCGATTGTCTCCAAAGTCCTGGAAAAGGCTGTGCACTTTCAACTGATGAGTTACTTGGAGGTCAACAATCTGCTAAGTAATAACCAGCATGGATTTCGAAAGGGACATCCCACACAAGCCACAGTCACTCATCTAACAGAAACCATCAGAGCAAACGCCGACAAGGGATGCTTGACCGGTGCCATATTTATTGATCTCAGAAAGGCATTTGATTTGGTACCACATGGCCTGTTGCTTAGCAAACTCACTAAATACGGCGTAAAAGATAAAGAGCTGAAATGGTTTTCAAGTTACCTGATGCAGAGACAACAGGTTGTATATTGTAATGGGATAACATCTGCCCCCCAAAATGTCACAAGTGGAGTTCTGCAAGGCAGCATCTTAGGCCCTCTCCTCTTCATTTTATATGTTAACGACGTACAGCGTGTCTTTGAAAGACCTTCCATTCTCATGTATGCTGACGATACTGTTATCTTCACATCTGGGCCAACCTCAAACTGCATCGAGACAACGCTTAATGCGGATTTCAACAACATGCTCTACTGGCTTGACCAAAATGAGATGATAATTCATTCGAAAAAGACTGAGTGCTTACTATTTGGGACACACCAAAAATTGGCGCGTTCTTCTAATCTGAACATCGCAATTGGAGACTAAGTACTTAAGCAAGTGACATCATATAAGTACCTTGGGGTGCATATTGATGCTGTACTCACATACGAAGAGCACATTAACAATTTAGCTAGGAAGGTTTCGCAGTGTCTTGGCGCCCTCAGAAGAACCAGACCAAACCTGACAACAGAGACAGCCAACACCATTTACAGGGCATTCATTCTGCCGGTCTTAGACTACTATATCTACTAGAGTAGAGCTAGCTCAACACTCCTAGAAAAACTTGAGAGACTGCAGATAAGAGCAGCCAAGATTGTACTGAAAGAGCAGCATAGCAAAGATATCAATCTGGAATGACTGGGCTGGAAAGACCTGCGAACCCGACAAAAACGGCCAGAGGCGCATCTTGTCACCAGTCAAGGCAGGCAGCTGCTTGGGGCCCCTGATCCACTAGGTGGCGAAAGAGAGTCGAGATTTGACACTTGCGTTTTGAAAAGTCATTGCGTGTATTAACCTGCAAATAGAAAATTGTGCCTGTCATACATAAACCAGCTATTCTTCTAATTACGACGTCAAGAAGAAAATGAAGATATCATAAAATGAAGATATCATCAGATACTGTGAAGATATCCCTTACACAAAGGCTAAAAGCCTTTAAAGTTTTTTGTTTTGTTTGTTTGTTTTAATATAATTGGCAATTACCTTGCACTGTCTGTTAAAATGAACAGAAACTTACAGTAACTTAAGAAATATAGAAAACGCTGTTCACAAATTGTTGTTTTTATGAAACATTTATGAAAATGCTGACATCTATTTGTAACTTTTTGTAACTTCACTTTTTGTAGCGTGTGAAACAAAAAAAACATTACTGTTCACACTTTGTTGTTGATTTATTGAACTGCATGTGTTCGTAACTTCACAATTTGTAACTTGTGAAATAAAAAAACTATATTGCTTAGAATTTGTTGATGTTTTATTAAAATAAAGAGTTTGTCCTAGTGAATTTCTGTTGTGTGGTGTGGGGTGGGATGGGGGGGGGATTTCTGCTTGGGGCCCCACCAGACCCTAGAATCGCCTCTGAAAACGGCATATGTGCGTCTCCATTCATAGATGCCTGTATGGCTTGCCCCCTCAGGATCTCCCCATGACTTTCTGCTGGATCTCCTCAAAGTACAACACTAGACAAAAAGGGATAAACCTTGAACTTCCACAAGTTAAAACAGAATTCTTCAGAAAATCGATTAAGTATATGGAACCGAAAACATTTAATACCCTACCTGTAGAAGCAAAGTTAGAAAGATCATTAACTGGCTTCAAAAGGAGAATCAAGAACATTCTATAGTTTAACAAATCTCATCTCATCTCATCTCATATCATTATCTCTAGCCGCTTTATCCTGTTCTACAGGGTCGCAGGCAAGCTGGAGCCTATCCCAGCTGACTACGGGCGAAAGGCGGGGTACACCCTGGACAAATCACCAGGTCATCACAGGGCTGACACGTAGACACAGACAACCATTCACACTCACACCTATGGTCAATTTAGAGTCACCAGTTAACCTAACCTGCATGTCTTTGGACTGTGGGGGAAACCGGAGCACTCGGAGGAAACCCACGCGGACACGGGGAGAACATGCAGACTCCACACAGAAAGGCCCTCGCCGGCCACGGGGCTCGAACCCGGACCTTCTTGCTGTGCGGCGACAGCGCTAACCACTACACCACCGTGCCACCCTTTAACAAATCTCTTAGAGTAAAAATTTTGCCTCTTTTTAGCTGTTTTTTTAGTTGTTGTATTTTGCTTTTTAATTAGTAATCTGTTTTTCAATTGTAATAATTTAATGCAGGACCCCCAGTGATAGCAGACACTGTCTGAAGGGTTTTATCCTGTTGAAATATTGGTTAATAAATAATAAAAATAATAATTTGACAACATCAGCACAGCTGATATGAAATTAGCCCTAGTTTAAAACACTCTCATTTGTGGTTGTTTTCTGTTCTATTGTTTCCTGATCTATGCATGTAGCTTGCTAGCATTAACTTAAGATGTCTATGTCTTACAAAACAGCTTTAGCATTATCTCTGTACACTCAATGACGTGTTAAGTTGAATCTCTCTGGGAACTCTTACCACTGAAATTGTGTACATTTCTTTCTTTTAGCAGTTATTATCCTGTAGGATAAAAAGGGGGGAAATGTGAAGGAAATTTAGTGAATGAACATTCCTATTCTATGTGTTTCTGTGTGTTGAGCTCAAGTGGCCAAGTGTACTGAGAAAAGTTGTTTTCCCCACATGCTGTAATCGCTTTTCTGTGGCCTTGGCTGGTGATAAGCAGGGTGTCTGAGTTCCTGCACATCCCAGAGCATGCCAGGTGCATGCTTTAACAAAGCTTCATAGAAAATCTTGAGCCAATCACATGAAGACACGAGCAGTAAGTGAATGCCTTTAGAGTATAATAGATAACAGCCACTAAAACACAACTCAGAGTGTGTACTCTTGGCATCACTGAAGTGGTGTCATCTTCCCTTCTTCTTCTTCTCTTTCCTTTCCTATTTTATATCTCTGTTTTATATGATCTACTGTAATAAATAACTGAAAAGACAACTGCTAAGTGTTCTGAAGTGTTTATTAGAAGGTTCCATTACAATAGATAGAACCAGAAAATAAATAAAGAGCATTCTTTACCCTGTGGATGATGATGATTACTCATAACAGGTATATTTTTTATGCTTTACTCTTTCTACACAACGTGCTTTTCTTTTTGTCCTTGTTGTATGATTTATTTGTTTGTATTAAACATACTGGTGTGTGTTGAGGTTGATTTGAAGAATGAAAGAATTAGGTAGGATGGACTTAATGAATTAGGTGGCTTATATAACTTCATTGGGGTGGGTGGTTTTGGTTTTGTATATAAGAGTGTGTGTGTGTGTGTGTGTGTGTGTGTGTGTGTGTGTGTGTGTGTGTGTGTGTGTGTGTGTGTGTGTAAACAGGCATACAAATCATCTATAAATAGCCATACTTATGCCTACCCACTGGCACACAAACAAACACAATGCAACAAATAAAATACATCATCAAAGGCGTATTATCATTAGAGTTGTGCTTTAAATATAAGATGGTACAAAATGTTTAACTCATGCATCTTTTTATTATCATCCTAGATCTCTTTCCCCATAAAAAAAATTCTATACTTCAATTATAATATTTTCTGAGGCATATCACTGTACAATTCAAGCATAGCACAATGCAATAATGGAATCTAGTATCTGTTGTTTCTTGCCAAATTAATTATATTCAATTTGACATGAGAATAATCTGGGAAGCAAAATCTAATTATTTATTAGCAGTCAAGATTTTGATACATAGTTCTTCAGTGCACAAGCATTTCAATCTGGATGCACAAAGTGTTCTCAGTATAGTCAATTGAGATTATTTATGTGTTGCAGCTGAATATATTTACATAAACAGCTCAAATGGAAGACGCTTAAACTGAACTGGAAAAAAAAATCTGTTAAAAATTGATGAGCTCTGTCAACAGTTGCAGTAACAGGGATATCACCATTGAGACACCTGTTCAAGAATAATACCTTGCCCTTGAGGGGGATTAAGATTAAAGCAGTTCAATTTTTTTTAAAAAAGCCTTCTAAATTCCTAAGCACAGATATATATTGGAATAGCATCTCATGTCGCTCTATCACTGAATCTTTGACTGTGGCTGGGGACATTTAGTGTGAGGGAGATTCAGCGGATTATGTTTCTCACAGAACATGTCTGTCTTCCCATACTGGAGACTGAGAATTAATGAGATGCAAGCAGAGCTTTCATGAAGCGATTTTTTGTTGAAAGTCATATAAGTCCTGATTAATTCAACAAGTCTTTCACAGGATGTCAAAAGAGCATAAGAAGGGCAGTGTTTTGGTCTGCAAGACAGGATGCTGAACTGTTTATTTCAGCATAATTTTCCAAAATCCAATACATTTTATTCTAGAGGTGAATATACTAGACCACATGAAAAAGAAAAGGGCACAGATTTAAATTTAAACAAGATTGTATTTCTACTCAATCAGTATACAATGTGGTAAACACATGCAGATTACAGTTAACTGAATATGAATGTGAAAACTATAATACACATTTTTTTTAACTTACAACCCCAATATCTTGAAAATAGTACAAAAACAACATATAAAATGCTGAAACTGAGAAATCATTGTTTTTTGAGAAATATATGCTCATTTTGAATTTAGTGCCGGTAACACATTTTAAAAAAAAGTTGGAACAGGGGCAACAAAAGACTGGAAAAGTTGTGTAATGTAAAAAAGAAACAAGAAAAAACTAAGTTAATTGGCACCAAGTCAGGTTGGGTGTAAAAAGAGCATCCAAGAGAGGCTGAGTCTCTCAGAAGTAAAGATGGGGAAGGGTTCACCGCTCTGTGAAAGACTGCATGGGCAAACAGTGCAACAATTTAAGGATAACGTTCCATCCATTATCTGTAGCCGCTTGTCCTGTGAAGGGTCACAGGCAAGGTGAAGGAGCCTATCCCAGCTGACTATGGGTGAGAGGCTGGGTACACCCTGGACAAGTTACCAGGTCATCACAGAGCTGGCACATAGAGACAGACAACCACTCACACTCACACCTACAGTCAATTTAGAGCCACCAATTAGCCTAACCTGCATGTCTTTGGACTGTGGGGGAAACCAGAACACCCAGATGAAACCCACACAGACATGGGGAGAACATACAAACTCCACACAGAAAGGCCCTGGTCAGCCGCTGGGCTTGAACCCAGGACCTTCTTGCTGTGAGGCGACAGTGCTAACCACTACACCACCATGGTGCCCAGGATAATGTTACTCAGTGTAAAACTGCAAAGAATTTGGGGATCACATCATCAACGGTACATAATATCATTAAAATATTCAGAGAATCTGGAGAAATCTCTGTATGCAAGGGACAAGGCTGAAAACTGGCATTAAATGTCTGTGGTCTTCAGGCCCTCAGGCGATACTGCATTAAAAACAGACACAATTCTGTAGTGGAAATCTACAGAATTTCCACAACAGAATTGTGGGCTCAGGAACCCTTCAGACAACTATCGTCTGTGAACATAGTTCATCCCTGCATCCAGATTTCAATTTAAAACCATATATAAACAATATCCAGAAACACTGCTGCCTTCTCTGGGCTTGAGCTCTTTTATGATGTACTGAGGTGAAGTGGAAAACTGTCCTGTGATCTGATGAATTGAAATTTGAAATTCTTTTTGGAAATCATGGACACTGCATCCATCTGGCTTGTTATCAGTGTACAGTTCAAAAGCCAGCATTTGTGATGGTATGGGGAGTATTAGTGCACATGGCATGGGTAGCTTGCACATCTAATATACAGGTTTTGGAAGAACATGCTGCCATCCAGACAACATCTTTTTCAAGGAAGGCCTTACTTATTTCAGGAAGACAATGCTAAACTGCCAAATATATTACAACTGCATGGCTCCGTAATAAAAGAGTCCAGGTGCTAAACTGGCCTGCCTGCAGTCCAGACCTGTCACCCATTTAAAACATTTGGCACATTATGAAGTGCAAAATACGACAAAGGAGACACTGAACTGTTGAGCAACTGACATTGTATATCAGGCAAGAATGGGCAACATTTGACTTTCATAACTATAGCAATTGGTCTCCTCAGTACCCAAATTTTTACAGAGTGTTGTTAAAAGTAAAAGTGATGCAACAGTATAAACAGTATAACAGTATAAAGCAGTCTACGTCAGTTCCTGAGTTCAAAAAACTACTTCATAGCCATTATAATTTAAGATTGTACTCATACCGGGCACCATGACCTATATTTATTTAACTTGGATATTTTTGCTACTTAGTCAATTGATAATAATTATTTATATTTATTGTTTTTCTTGTTTTTAATCATCTAAATATGTCTTGTAATGTTTTGTATTTTGTTAAGGGGTTGAATGTTAATTGGGGCTTTGCCCTGTATTCTTCTCCTGCCACTTTTTGCTATTTATGTATTTATTTTGGCAAACCTCAATAAAAGAAAAAAAAAGAAACAGTGGTAAACCTGCCCCTGTCACAACTTTTTTTTAATGTGTTGCTAACATCACTTTCAAAATGAGCATATATTTTTCAAAAAAGAGTAAAAATTTCTCAGTTTCAACATTTAATATGTTGTCTTTGAACTATTTTCAATGAAATATAAGGTTTCCATGATTTGTAATCATCACATTTTGTTTTTATTTACATTTTATACAGCGTCCCAACTTTTTTGGAATTGGGATTGTATTTATTTCAATATAATTCAGGAAATTGTCAGCAATGGAACATCACTACTATACTTGATCTGCACAATGGAAAATCCCAATAAATCACATCTAGCCTGGTTTTACTCTCTGGAAAACCCATAAGAAAGTTAGTCAGTCATTTTATATGTGGAATATTGTGTGCATATTGAGAGAGAGAGAGAGAGAGAGAGAGAGAGAGAGAGATTTAAGTGATGGATATTAACATAATGTTAGACAGCTGGAACTGTGAAATGAAGTGCATGTATCCATCTTGCCTCTTTAACATCTTTCTCCTCAGGGGCTGGTAATGACTAGATAGTGTGAAGATGTGTAATACTGTCGCATTTCTTGTGATAAAAAATAACCCAATTGTGCCTCACAGACACTGTTTACATTTGCCCATTTTATGGCTCAGTATTATGCAGATGGAAATTATCAGCATAAAAATTAAAGAGTAAATGCAACCAATATGCAACATTCACTTCAAGAGGTGGTCTGCGATGCATTTTAGCCACATTATACAGTTGTGAATGTATCTGTCAACCAGGACCCAAACCAATAGATAAATGACCTCCTCTGTGAACGCTGATGTTGGTGCTTTTAAAAATATTACCAAGATTAAAAACAGTAGTAATAAATCATTATTTTTGATGCAGCGAACATCTTTTTTTTATAAAACACGTAAGGAATAAGAGAACAAAACTGTGAGTTGGTATTTGAAGTTAATGAGCTGATTTGCATATTAATGAGGAAGACATCTACCATATTTCTGTCTGGCCAACTGGAGATGCATTTGGCTATGTGTAAATGCATGTTTAAGATGCATGATAAGGTCTGGTGTAAATGAGGTTATAGTTTTCTCTATTCCTAAAACAAATACCAAACAGTTTGAGAGTTTGGAAATAAATGCGTTATCTGTAGTTTGCTTTCAAAATGCCATTAGTGTGAGCCACATGAATCAGTTTAAATTAAAAAAATACTGTTAGGTACATATAACAACATACATAATGTCAGTATTTTATTTTCTGCTAATGCTGAATACCAGCTTTCAAAATGTAAAATTTACCCCTAAACACCCCCCTATACAATTTCTCCCCCTGATGTCACCCCAGATGGTCATTTTTTTTTGTTGTTCGTCCTCTCCAGAGTCCCCCGATCAGCTCGTAGCCCCCGATTTCTCTTAGATCCTCCAATGAATGTATGACTCTTAGTGCTTATGTGCGCGCGCTCGTGTGTGTGTGTGTGTGTGTGAGAGAGAGAGAGAGAGAGAGAGAGAGAGAGAGCTATGCCTGCAGTTTGCCAGACATCAGCAGCAGGTTGAGAACAAATATACAGAGAAGGGAAGAGAGAGAAGGCGAGAATTAGAAGCACAACGCACAATACGACTAACAGAACTTTACGCAAACCTCCTTCTACCTACAAGTCAGTGGTAAGCAAAAACAAAGAACATAATCTCTCTATCTATGTATCTCTGAATCCATGTCTTCATGCATTTGTGAATCTATGTATCTGTATTTCTCAGATCTGATGTGATGTGGACAACAGCATTGTATGCATTTTTATGGTCTGAATAAGCATACAGTCAAAGCAATTACCTGTTCATGTATTCTTTTTAGCATATTTAATTCAAACTGTGAAGCCGATTAGAATCTCAAACAGCTATACAATGACAGATTATCTGTTGAACTGTTTATATCTCTGCATGCTATGTGATCTCTGATATCTCTGAAGCTATGTGTTTCTTTATCTCAGCATCTCTCTTCCTTTCATACAGTATCTCTCATGTGCAGTACATACTTACCTACATTAAGTACTAGATTAAAAACCAGATTGAAGCACAAGGTGAACCTAGGCTTTGTAATGAAAAGAATTTGAACATGCAACATATATAGGATTGATATTAACAAAGACAGTACACTCTGATCTGTTCTATCCCTCAGGCAAGACAACACAATTGACCTAAATATCACAAAGAAGACTGCTTAGCACACAGGTGTGTGTGTGTGTGTGTGTGTGTGTGTGTGTGTGTGTGTGCAAAAGATGAGACAGTGTGAGACTGCCAGCTCTCAAAGGACTGATGCTATTTTTTTAAACAGCAGATAAATACAAGGAATTGCTATTCATTCATGCCTTTTATATTGTAGTGTATCTTTTACAGAGAAATTGTGTCTTTGGTTAATAATCGCATTACACATGTGCTTAGTGTATATTGATCTAAATGAAGAAACAGAGATGGAGACAGAAAAGGATAACTGTATGTGATCAATGTCTCATTCTTTGTTTCTTCTCTACTCTTCTTTTTGTTTTCTTGTTCAGTGATCCAACCCTCATACAGCTCATATAATGTATAGTCCATAGTCCAATGCAGTATTTACTGCATTGCTCACAAAATATCAGGATCAGTTGTTAAGTATTACTTTCCAATATTTGGGTCATTTAAAACAAGAGCAAAATAGCTATACACGTAATAAATTATGAGACTAGCTTTAATTTTACTTTAGGAGTTAACAACAAGAGAAAAAAATACAAATAATAAAATTAGTGAAGCATTTTATTATCACAAATAAGACCATTAGAAAGCATATTGTACTGGAAAATTAATCTCATCTCATCTCATTATCTCTAGCCGCTTTATCCTGTTCTACAGGGTCGCAGGCAAGCTGGAGCCTATCCCAGCTGACTACGGGCGAAAGGCGGGGTACACCCTGGACAAGTCGCCAGGTCATCACAGGGCAGGAAAATTAATAACTGAATTTAAATGTGCGATTGGGTGGGTCGCTAAGTGACTGGGTGTGAATTACTTCACTAATGACTCTACTTGTTTAGCAGACTCTCAGAGGATACACTTCTGGCTTGGTCATGTTTCCATTGTCTTTTTTTTCTTTTATAAGGACACATTAACTGCAGTTACCAGAATTAATTATATCATAATAGTAGTTAACTAATTTTGGTAAGACTAACTATTATTTATATATACTTTTTAATCATAGTTTGGGATTTGATTGGATTTATAGTTTATTGAATGGTCTACTTTAAAGGTTTGTACTAATGACTGAAAAAAAAAACCATGGATGGTATGTCTCCATTCCTTTCCATTCTATAGAAATGGAGCCAAAATTCTTCTGCCATGTTGTCAAATTTGGAATCAGTCTGCACAATAGGCATGAGGGTCGAACTCAGGTTCACCCACTGATTTGATAGGGTGATAGGATTAGAGAAGGGCCTGCCCCCTTCTCCCCATACTAAGGTCCCATGCATCAGAGAATGTCTTCATTGTGGCAATCAACCAGAGAGCGTAATTTTTTTCACCTGTGTAGGTTATACTAGGTTTCAATGGTAGGTTAGACTAGGTTGCCTGGCAAACTTGACTAGAAACTCAGCAACTCCACATAACAAACAGACAGGATGCAATGCAGGTTTTGCAGCCAGTCTGTTCCAGCCAAGGCATTTCATTCCCAAGTATAGACCTGACCTGACTTCTTATAATATAGTAGAATAACATTTTAAAAACTAATTTCTGCAGGAAAATGAAAAAATGTACAGATGTCAGCATAAGGAAAAGTAATTTTGAATTAGCCCCTCCTTGAATCACCACCTTAATGTGGTGGAAGGGTTTGAGTGCCTCAGTGATTCATGTTGTCAGGGGCATTTGCCCTTGGTAAGGTCTCCCAAGGCAAAAAGGTCTTAGATGAGAGGTCAAAGAATGGTTCTGAAGACCCTTATGAGAGAAAAAGCAAGGATCCGAGTGCCCTCACCCGGACCAGGGATACCAGGGCCCCACCCTGGAGCCAGGCCTGGAGGAGGGGCTCATCGGCAAATGCCTGGTGGCCAGGCCTATGTCCATGGGGCCCAGCCAGGCCTAACCAGAATGAGCAACACAGAACTACTCTCTTGTGGACCCACCACCCACAGGAGGTGCCGTAAGGGTCTGGTGCATTGTGGATCGGGTGGCAGCCAAAGGTGGAGGCCCTGGTGTACTGATCCCCAACTGATAAAACTGGCTTTTGGGACATGGAATGTCACCTCTCTGGTGGGGAAGGAGCCTGAGTTTGTGCATGAGGTTGAGAGGTACCGACTTGATATAGTTGGGCTCACCTCAATGCATAGCTTGGGCTCTGGAACCAATTTCCTGGAGAGGTGTTGGACTCTCTTCCATGCTGGAGTTGCCAAGGGTGAGTGGCACCAGACAGGGGTGGGGCTATTGGTAGCCCCCAAGTTTGGTGTGCTAACATCAGAGTTCTCCCCAGTAAATGAGAGGGTCATTTGCCTTTGGGTCGGGGAACGGTCTCTGACTGTCACTTGCACTTATGCACCAAATGGTAGTTTAGAGTACCCAGCCTTCTTGGAGTCTTTGAGTGGGGTACTAGACAGTGCACCATGAGGGGACTCCATTGCTTTACT
Source organism: Neoarius graeffei (assembly GCF_027579695.1). Lineage (NCBI taxonomy): Eukaryota > Metazoa > Chordata > Actinopteri > Siluriformes > Ariidae > Neoarius > Neoarius graeffei. The sequence goes on from NC_083595.1 coordinate 25,236,418, forward strand.
GGAGGACTTCAATGCTCATGTGGGTAATGAAGGTGAGACCTGGAGGGGTGTGATTGGGAGGAATGGCCTGCCCGATCTGAACCCGAGTGATGTTCTGTTGTTGGACTTCTGTGCCATGCACGGTTTGGCCATAATGAACATCATGTTCAAGCATAAGGGTGTCCATAAGTGTACATGGCATGAGGACACCCAAGGCTGTAGATCTATGATTGACTTTGTAGTTGTTTCATTTGATCTGCGACCATATGTCTTGGACACTCGGGTGAGGAGAGGAGCAGAGCTGTCAACTGATCACTACCTGGTGGTGAGCTGGATCAGATGGCAGGGGAGGAGGGCGGACAGACCTGGTAGCCTCAAACATGTAGTGAGGGTATGCGAGGAACATCTGGTGGAGACTCCTGTCTGTAGGATCTTCAACTGCCACCTCCAGCAGAGTTTCAACTGCATACTGGGGGAGGATGGAGACATTGATTCCGAATGGACCATATTCCATACCTCCATTGCTGAGGCGGCCATGCAGAGTTGCGGCTGCAAGGTTGTTGGTGCCTGTTGTGGCGGTAATCCCTGAACCTGATGGTGGACACCTGCGGTGAGGGGAGCCGTCAAACTGAAGGACTCCTATCGGGCTTGGTTAGCCTGTGGGTCTCCAAAGGCAGCTGGCCAAGCGGAACGCAGCTCTGGTGGTCGCTGAAGCAAAAACTCGAGTGTGGGAGGAGTTCGGTGAGGCCATGAAAAGCGACTTTCGGTCAGCTTTGAAGAGATTCTGGCAAACCATCTGGCAGCTCAGGAAGGGGAAACAGTGCTCTGTCCTGACTGTTTACAGTGGGGATGGCGTGCTGTTGACCTCAACTGGGGACATCATCCGGCGGTGGAAGGAATAGTTCAAGGATCTCCTCAATCCCACCTTCATGTCATCCAAGGAGGATGCAGAGTCTGAGGGTGCTTGGGAGGACTCACCCATCACAGGGACTGAGGTTGCCAAGGTGGTTAAAAAGCTCATCGGTGGCCAGGCTCTGGGGGTGGAAGAGATTCGTCCTGCGTTCCTGAAGGCACTGGATGTTGTTGGGCTGTCTTGGCTGACATGCCTCTTCAACATTGCGTGGAGGTCGGGGACAGTGCCTCTGGATTGGCAGACTGGGGTGGTGGTTCCCCTTTTTAAAAAGGGGCACCAGAGAGTGTTTTCCAACTATAGGGGCATCACACTTATCAGCCTCCCCAGGAAAACCTATGCTGGGGTGCTGGAGAGGAGAGTCCGGTCAATAGTTGAACCTCAGATTCAGGGGGAACAATGCGGTTTTCATTCTGGTTGTGGAACACTGGACCAGCTCTTTACCCTTGCAAGGGTACTGGAGGGTTCATGGGAGTTTGCCTAACTGGTCTGTGTTTTTTGGACCTGGAGAAGGCTTATGACTGTCTCCCTTGGGGTGCCCTGTGGGGGGTGCTTCGGAAGTATGGGGTTCGGGGTCCACTGCTGCAGGCCATTCGGACCCTGTATGACCAGAGCAAGAGTTTGGTTCGCATTGCCGGCAGTAAGTCGGACTTGTTCCCAGTGCATGTGGGTCTCCACCAGGGCTGCCCTTTGTCACTGGTTCTGTTCATAACTTTTATGGACAGATTTTCTAGGTGCAGCCAAGGGGCAGAGGGTGTCCAGTTTGGTGGAATCAGGCTCACGTCTCTGCTTTTTGCAGATGATATAGTCCTGTTGGGCTTCATCAATCTGTGACCTACAGCATGCACTGGGATGGTTTGCAGCCGAGTGTGAAGTGGCTGGGATGAGGATCAGCACCTCCAAGTTTGTGGCCATGGCGCTCAGCCGGAAGCAGGTGGAGTGCCTACTTTGGGTCAGGAGGGAGTTGCTATTTCAAGTGGAGGAGTTTAAGTATCTCAGGGTCTTGTTCACAAGTGAGGGTAGGGGGGAGCAGGAGTTGGACAGATGGATCGGGGCAATGTCAGCAGTGATGCAGATGCTAAACTGGTCTGTTGTGGTAGAGAGCTGAACCAAAAGGCAAAGCTCTCTATTTACTGGTCCATCTACATTCCCACCCTCACCTATGGTCATGAGCTGTGGGTAGTGACCGAAAGAATGAGATCATGGATACGAGCAGTCGAAATGAGTTTTCTCCGCAGGGTGACTGGGCTCTCCCTTAGAGACAGGGTGAAAAGCTTAGTCATTCGGGAGAGACTCAGAGTAGAACTGCTGCTCCTCCACATTGAAAGGAATCAGTTGAGGTGGTTCAGGCACCTTCTTAAGATGCCCCTGGATGCCTCCCAGGGGAGGTTCTCTGGGCATGCCCCACTGGGAGGAGACACCAGGGCAGACCCAGGACACGCTGGAGAGATTACATTTCTCGGCTGGCCTGGGACCGCTTCAGTATTCCCCCAGAAGAGCTGGTGGAGGTGGCCAGGGAGAGGGAAGTCTGGGCTGCTCTGCTTAGGCTACTACCCCCACGAGCCAGACCTGGATAAGTGGCAGAAAATGGATGGATGGATGGATCGATGGATGGAATTTCAAATTAGACTGTAAATAGAAAGATAGTTTAGATGAGAAAATTGGCATAGTGTAGGTGCAATAGGCTTATCAAATCAGTCTCATGTAAAAAGGGATCAGTATCATAAATTCATTCATCATTAATTCAAGTGTCTAATAGTTTATAGCTAAACTATTAATATCAATGGAATAACTTAGTGGTGATGTTGTTATCATTTTAGTGAGTATTGTAGCTCTAATATAATATGTTTACTCTAGATCTATAACATTCATATAACAACCAAATGGGCGAAGGCAATTAGAATACTTGTTTGGCAGAGGTTGGCACTCAGTGAATGTTGTAGCAATAGACAGATCACAGTTTATTCCAAAGATGCCATTTATTGAAATAGCTGACATGAATTAGCAAACTAATACTGATCAAATATAGCAACAATAGCAGCCAAGGAATAATTCAATATAAATGGTGATACAATGTATACAAATGAGAATCAGTAGTGTATATGATGATAACTAAGGCACTAATGGTGATCAGAAGTAATAAGCTATATGCAAGTTTACAGTGTAGGAGTGAGTGGATGTTAAAATGTGAGAGGGAAATCACGTGTTTGTGTGTCTGTGTGAGAGTGTGTGTGTGAGTGTGTGTGAGAGTGTAGGCATGTGTATGTGTGCACAGCTGCGCACTAACGGGATGAGGAGGAGCTAGGGAGAGAGAGAGAGAGCGTGCGCAGGCGCACGACAAGGAGGGGCGAAGTGAGGGAACGAGGCGGCGCGCATGGAAGAGTAACAAAGGAATCTGTAGCTTAAACTAGTCCAGCTAGGCCTTAAACCCCAAACTTCTACTCAACCCTTAGCTACTCCTGAAATCCCAATGTTGAGGGGTGTAGTGCAACGGAGGGAGTTAAAGAGAGAGAGAGAGAGAGAGAGCGCATGCACGATCTAACTAAATACAGATATTAAACAAAGTAAATCAAACCACATGCGTTCTAAGACCAACTTTCATATGAATCAAAATGCGTACATTTAAACCATAAATGAATTAAAATAAACAACACTCTTCACATTAACTAGCCACAACTAAAACTAACAATTGCCAGCCTTACCTGAGATCGCTCTTGCATGGCGACTGAAAGTGCACCTTCTGTTATCTGAAGACAGCATGGAGCGCAGGTCCAGGGAGAAAACAGTTCTGTTTCTTTCACTTTAACAGCTCGTCAGTTGAAGATCGTCAGTGTTCCGTCGGTTATCCGATGATCTGGAAGGAATCTTGTTTATAGTTCATCGATATTGAGAAAGGGAAAAGGGATCCGGTCACCTTTTCTCTTTGAAATACTGCGTGGGCTGCAGTAACTAACCAGTTCAGTTATTATTACAACTATGCAAAGGTCAAATACATTGAACTTTGGATAAAGGTCCTGTATCAATAGCTCACTCTTTGTTCTCTGTCCTTCTGTAGCACCGATGCATCGGCTTCTCTTTCACACATGGAATCCACCGCCAGAGAGAAAGAATTTCGATTCCGCCATGGGTTTAAAGCACAGTCGTGACGTCACTGTATTTGGTATCCGGTATCATCTCTGTATCCAATACCATTACAGGGAGTCAGAAGAATGGGCAGAGATAGAACATGGCATAGAGTGCAGGGATTTGTGTCTTCAATGCTGTACAGTGAAAGGGGGAAGATGGTTACTATGGTTACGGCATGGCAGTCCATCCCTACAATGGTAAATAGGCTATTTTGTCGTTGAAATGTCAGTAACAGTGCTGAAAACCAGAGTTCAGAGAAGGCCTCCAAACATGGGCGCTCCAGACTACACTTCCCAAGAGCAACAGTGCCCCATCACTGGAATTCTAATCACTTCACCTGCAGCCAATTACCCCACAATCACCAACCCCATATAAGCTCAGCAGTCACAAGCACTTCTCACAAAGTATTGTTCTGTGTCTCGTACCTGACTTTATCAAGCCTTCTGTTTGTCTGACTGACTTCCTGTTAAGACCTCTGTTCCTTTTTTCTCCCAACATCATCTTCTCGTCTGCCCTGCACTGCGCTGTTTGCAGATCAATCGACCCATGCCTGTTTTCCTGACTATGATTAGTCATTCATGTTTTGGTTTTGTCTGCAGTTTGTGCTGCACCCGCTCTCCCCTGCATTTGCATCCGTAAGTGCCTACAATCTGACAGGATACTTCACCATCATGGATACAGCAGAATAAGCAAAGCAGATTGCAATGCACCCACAGGGGCATCTGTTAGGAGAGCACCAGCAGATAATCAGTGATCTCAACACCAGGATGTCACAACTCACTGCTGTGGTGTTGCAGGCCATCCTCACATGCCCCTCATCGCCTGCCAGTGTGCCTTGTAGCATTCCCCTGCCTGAAAAGTTCTCCAGGGAGGTTTCCAATTGCAAGGGATTCCTTCTCCAGTGTTTGCTAGAGTTCTCCACACTCACTGGAGTCACCAATGAGCACAAGATCTCCCAGTTTATCAGTCTTCTCACCGGTAAGATTCTTCACTGGGTAAGCACTGTATAGATGCATGGGGCAAACACACTATATCCTATGACTGTTTTCTGGAGTTGTTCTCGAGATTGTTTGATCATCAACCCGAGGGTATAGAGATTGGAGAGAGTCTACTGACAATCTGACAGGGTGAAACAAGCATCACCAAATGTGCACTGGACTTCCGCACCCTCACCACCAGTAGTGGTTGAAATAAGTCTGCCTTAAAAGCCATGTTTCGATAAGGGTTGCATCCAGAAGTGCTCAGTGAGTTAGCCTGCCGCAATGAACATCTCTCACTAGACTCTCTCATTGATCTGGCCATCTGCTTGGATCACCTCCTCTGCAAATGACCCTCCCCTCACTTCAACTGCCTCCAACCTCCTCTCCCAGCACAAACTCGGGAACACCCATAGAGATCTCCCACACACAACTACAGAAGTCAGAGAGGGAGAGAAGAAGAAGAGAGGGCCTCTGCTTCTACTGCAGAGAGACGGGTCATCAGATCTCTAGGCGCCCTACTCAGCCCCCACGGAATCATCAGCCAAGCAAGGCTCCCAGACCTGTTAACCTGATGAGTCCAGAAATGTCTCACAGCTCTCAATCTTTCCAAATACCAGTGTTATTAAAGCTACCATACTCAACCCATTTACTTTCTGCCTTCACTGACTCAGGGGCTGAGGGAAACTTCATAAACAGTACAATTGTACAGAAGTATCAACTCTCCACTCACCCTCTCCTACAACCTATCAAGCTAAAAGCCATTGACAGGGGACCCATAGGGGAAGGACTGGTCTCAACAAAAACAACTCCCCTTGAGATTCAAGTAGGAGCCATCCATATGGAACACATAACTCTCCTTGTCACCCCAACTTCCAATCACGACATAATACTAGGATGTCCATGGCTACAACTACATGACCCTCTGATCTCATGGCAGCAATGGGACATCTTTCAGGTGTCACCCTCCTGTCAGCAAAACTGCCTGAAACTTCCCCAGATCACATTTTCCTCCACTTCAGTAGCGAGTATGTGCAAGAAGCTCTGCAGTAGGGGTCAAGTCAAGTCAAGTATTACTATAAGTGTCCAGAGCATCTTCCAAGTGTGACTTTCAACTGTCCATATGGGGCCGTCCTCCACAGGAGCGATGTGATGAGACTCCAGCTAAACATAGGGCACCAGGATGGATCAGGCAGGTCTGAGGAGCAGAAGAGGTCAGCATCTCGATCTCAGGATTGACATGTAACTCAGAGGGATAGACAGAGAGAGGGGTGGGGAGGGAGAAAAAGAGAGAGAAAACACAGGTTGTTAGGTATGCCTAATGTCACCTGATGAGTAGGAACAGTATACATTTTGTGCTGAGTACAAGCAGGGACTCCAGCAACTAACTATGACAGCATAACTAAAAGGGGAGAGCCAGAAGGTAGCACAGGCATGAGGGCTCTCCGGGACATAAAACAGCCAGCCACTATACTGTCAACAAACTTGAGTGAGCAAGTGAGTGGGGAACTGACAGCATCCATACATCCCAGTTTACCAACACTCTATGTCTGAGGACCCGCCAGATCTACTGCTTTACCTCATAAACACTATTAACAAAAGGCTTGACTAAAAAGATATGTTCTCAGCTTAGACTTAAACGCTGAGACCGTGTCTGATTCCTGAACACTACTTGGAAGGCTGTTCCATAACTGTGGGGCTTTGTAAGAAAAGGCTCTGCCCCCTGATGTAGTCTTCACTATACGAGGTACCAGAAGATAGCCTGCACCTTTTGATCTAAGTAGACGTGACAGGTCATAAAGGACCAGAAGTTCGCTCAGGTACTGTGGCGTGAGACCATTCGGTGCTTTAAAGGTCAATAGTAGTATTTTATAAACAATACGAAATTTGATTGGGAGCCAATGCAGTGTGAATATGACAGGGATGATGTGGTCATATTTTCTAGTTCTAGTAAGGACCCTTGCTGCTGCATTTTGAACTAACTGGAGCTTGTTTATGCACTTATTGGAACATCTGGACAGTAAGGCATTACAATAATCCAACCTGGAGGTAACAAAAGCATGAACTAGTTTTTCAGGGGTACATCCGACATTCAATATCTCCAGCCTCAGTGGGGTTCTTCTTCATCAAGAAGAAAGCAGGAGGTCTCTGGCCATGTATAGACTATCGAGGCCTGAACCAGATCAGAGTAAAGTATCCCTATCCTCTTCTCTTGGTACCTTCAGCTCTAGAACAACTCCGATCAGCTAAAATATTCTCCAAGCTCAACCGTTGCAGTGCTTAAAACCTGGTCAGGATCCATGAGGGTGATGAGTGGAAGACCTCTTTTAGCACCACAGCAGGTCACTTCAAATATTTGGTAATGCCTTATGGCCTCTCTTGTGCATCCAGTCCCTTCCAGTGTCTCATCAATGATGTGCTCAGGGCTGGTTCGTAATTGCCTACTGTACATCAATGACATCCTGATCTACACCCTAGATGAAAGCATCCACCATGAGCACGTCAGGCGCTCTCTCCCCTGCTCCAATACCACCTATGTGTGAAAGCTGAGAAATGCAAGTTCCATGTCCGCCAGATCTCATTCCTGGGATATGTCATCACCTCAGAGGGAGTGAATATGGATCAAGCCAAGGTCACTGCAGTAACATCATGGCCCACTCCCACCTCTGTCAAGGAGCTTCAATGTTTTCTGGGGTTTGCCAACTTCTACCACCGCTTCATCCGTGGCTTCAGCTCTGTCACAGCTCCTCTCACTAGTCTTTTGAAGAAGGTACCCATCGCCTCCACTGGAGTCCAGCAGCTGATCAGGCTTTCAACCAGCTGAAGGACGCTTTCACCACAGCCCCTATCCTTCAACACCCTGATCCTTCTAAGTAATTTTTAGTGGAGATGGATGCATCAGAAATGGGAGTCAGAGAGGTTCTATCACAGCGCCTTGGAGAATGACCCAAGTTGCATCCAATCAGTTTCTACTTGAAGAAACTCACACCGGCCAAGTGAAACTATGATATCAGGAATCAAGAGCTCCTGGCTGTCAAGCTGGCCCTGGAGGAGTGGAGACACTGGTTGGAGGGTGCACCACACCCATTCACGATCCTGACTGACTATAAATGCCTGGCATATCTGAGGACAGCTAAATGATTAAACCCCCGTCAGGCCAGATGGGCCCTATTCTTCACCAGGTTTCAATTCACCATTTCCTGTCATCCAGGTTCCAGAAACACCAAGGCTGACAAATTCTCCAGAATTCACACATCCTCACCCAACCCGTCTGAAACCACTACTATCCTTCCACCCGAATGTTTTCTGCAAGCCATCACTTGGGATGTTGACAGACAGATCAGACAAGCTCAACCCACCTGAAAACTGCCCTCTGGGTCGTTTGCACGTTCCACCCAGACTTAGAGGCAAACTGATCACCTGGGCACACTCTTCTCCTGCCATCAGAGATCCCAGCAGCCAACACACCTACCAACTCCTCCAACACAAGTATTGGTGGGAGAATATGATGTCAGACATTAACCAGTACATCTTATCTTGCTCAGCCTGTGCCCAAGCCAAGATCCCCAGAGTTCTTCTGGCTGGTAAACTATGTCCTCTCCCAGTACCTCAACAACCCTGGTCACACATTGCCCTGGACTTTCTCACTGACCTACCTCAGTCTCAAGGTCACACAGTCACCCTGGTCATAATTGGCAGGTTCTCCAAAACCCTCAGAGTCATCCCACTACCAGGTCACCCTACAGCATTTGAAACCACTGAACTACTGTTCAACCATGTTTTCCATTATTATGTAATCCCAGAGGACATTGTCAGTGATTGGGGTCCCAGTTTATCTTATGACTATGGTCGAGCTTCATGGACAGGCTGGGAGTATCTGTCAGCTTGACCTCCAGATATCACCCTCAGTCCAACGGTCAAGCAGAATGGGCAAACCAAGAAGTGAGCTGTTTCCTTCACATATACTGCATGTGGAACCAAAAAGAGTGGGCACGTTTCCTTCCATGGGCTAGGTACACACAGAATTCTCTCAGACATTCAGTTAACACCGTTTCAGTGCGTACTTGGCTACCAACCCCCACTCTTCCCATGGGATGACACTCCCACACAGATTACAGCCATTGACTCTTGGTTCCAGAAAAGTCAACAAGTCTGGAAGGAGGTACTTCAAAGGACGGAGGAGGTGAACATCAGGTATAAACACTACGCTGACAAGCACAGAAGCACCACTCCAGAATATGCCCCAGGTGACAGAGTATGGGTGTCTACAAAAAACCTCAGCACTCCAAACTCCTGCAAGAAACTACAAGCCAGGTTCATTGGCCCATTCAAAATACTCCACAGAGTTCCGCCCAGTCACGCCCACTGGATTAGAGACGCCCTTTATTTTCTGAAGTTGGAGAAAATTAGACTGTCTTTGAGTGGCTGCTCCAGTAAATTTGGGAAATTATGGTGCCCATTCTTTCAATTCATTATGAGGACAGATCTTTCACTCGCCCCTGACTGACTGACATGACTGAGGCAGCTAAGAGAGGTGCCATTACTCTGACTTGGGATGTCTGTTGCTATGTCTATTGCTGTTTACTGTTACCTGACTGTTGTGCCTGTCCCTTTTTTTTTTTTGTCTATATTCTTTTTCAATTGTCTGGTTCTGTCCTAGTCCTAAAAAATATTTCAATGTCCACTTTTTTTTTGCTTTTTTTGTTGTCTAAAAAGAAAGAATGTATACTTAACTCTTTGTAAATGTTTCAATACAATCGTATATGTCTGTAAAACCCAATAAACAAAGTTTAAAAAAGAATACTCCACAGAGTCAATGAGGTCTCATATAGGCTCGAGCTTCCCTTTCACAGCAGGATGGCACCCACTTTCCACGTATCATGCCTCAAACCTGCTATCCAAGGTCCCCTAGATTCAGACACGCCCACCCAAGAAAACCCCTCCCCAGACATCAAATGCGAGCCCAACTACAAAGTGAACAAAATCCTCAACTCTCACCGCAGACAGGGACACCTCGAATACTTGGTCAACTGGGAAGGCTATGGCCTAGAGGAATGCAGTTGGGTCAGTTCCAAGGACATCTTAGACCCACTTCTCATGCAAGAATTCCATAGCTAGCATCCTGAAAAGCCCACACCAAGAAAAAGAGGTCAACCAAGAAAAGAGGTTGCGTCAAGAGGGAGCTCCTCGGGGGGTTCTGTCAGTAGCAGTACTGAAAACCAGAGTTTGGAGCAGCATCCAAACATGGCCGCTCCAGATTACACTTCCCAAGAGCAACAGCGCCCCCATCACCGGAATTCTAATCACTTCACCTGCAGCCAATTACCCCACAATCACCAACCCAATATAAGCTCTGCAGTCACAAGCACTTCTCATGAAGTATCATTCTGTGTCTTGTACCTGACTTGACCAAGCCTTTTGTTTATCTGACTGACTTCCTGTTAAGACCTCTGTTCCTTTTTTCTTCCGAGTTTGTCTTTTCATCTGCCCTGCACTGCACTGTTTGCCGATCGATCGACCCACGGCTGTTTTTCTGACTACGATTCCTGATTCACATTTTGGCTTTGTCTGCAGTTTGCACCGCACCCGCTCTCCCCTGCATTTGCATCCATAAGTGCCTGCGATCTGACAACATGGGGATAGGCGGTGCTAAAAATTGTACTGCAGCCAGACAGCAGGGGTGCTAGATCTCTGTTGGCTTCACTTTTTAGAGGCATTATGCTGTCCATGTTTTTTTGCAGTTGATAGTTTAGACAATGACCAGCTTACTGATTTATACAAAACTATAATTATATTCTGGTTTTCTACAAAGAAAAGACTATCATCTGTATATAGGTTTATTATTTATGAACAGTGCTGAATGTGATTAGTCCTGTCTTCATTCATGGTGAGATCCATGAAGTAAATTTTATTTAATTAATCCTTATAAAAAATGGTGGTGAGGTGGGCTTTATTGTTTGCCATTTGGTTGACTGTTTATACAACTAGTGTTGAACGGCTATCTTTGTGAAATGTATGACTGTAGTTGTTATACAAATATGTAGGCTGGTAAGATGTTGTTTGACACTACCATTCACTGGTTTTAATTAGATCACCCCACTGAGTCTATTAGTTAAGTCATAACACAGCAATATCAGATTTGGATGCAAACTGGCTTTGCTTGTCAAGGTCTTTGGATGGAGACACTAAAAATACCTCCAGATATCTGACTGCAAAACTGCACAGTGACTAAGGACAATTTAAGTTGAGTCAAGTCCATTTATTTGTATAGTGCTTTTAACAATAGATTTTGTTGCAAAGCAGCTTTGCAGAAAAATAAAGATTTTTAAAATATGAACTAATAAATTTATCCCCAATAAATTTATCCCTAATGAGCAAGCCTAATGGCAAGGAAAAACTCCCTGAGAGACCATGAGGAAGAACCCTTGATAGAAACCATACTCAAAAGCAGGGCTTTGAACCGGTTCAAGGAACGAAAACGAAAACCGGGAACTTTTTCTATTTCACATGGAACAGAAACGAAACCAGAAACTTTATTATTTTTTATGTTCCGGAACAGAAACGCTTATTAAAAATAATGGTAACCGGTTAATACCGGTTTTTATTTCATTCCTCAAAGTTTCTGTAGCCTACAAATAAAAGTCATTCTTCTCCTGCGCAAGTTTCTATGACCCGCTGGGGTTCACTTCCTGTGTGACGTTCGCTGATTGAATGGAGAGAGCGGGAAGGTGGACTACTAGTGAGTAAGTGCATTACTGAGTGTCTGAGCAAAGAAGAGCCTGAATGTTGCAACCTCCCTATTGGCTGTTTGTAAAAATGTATCAGTTGTTGCCCTTCCCACGGGAATCATCGCGGGCTCGAGAGACGAGACCTGACGAGTTAGTTCGTTGGTAGCAGAACAAAATGTCTGGACACAAATCGGGTTTTCAGAAAAGGAAAGAAAATAAACGGAGGGTCGAAAATACAAAAAAGGAGACAGAAAATGCAAAACGAGTTTTAAGGTAGGACAAATGGTTACTAACTTTTTAAGGCAGCCCGCCGTGGCTGCAGGCTTTCAGTTGTGTCATTGAATGGTTACTTTTCTGAGGCAGCCCGCCGTGGCTGCCTGCAGGCTTATTTATTGTAGTCCATTTATTTAAAATAGTTGATCTAAAATGTTTATAGTTATGTGATGGTTGTCCTGATTTAGACTGTTTTTTTTTTTTTTTTTTGGGGGGGGGGGTTGCGCGATGTTGCACCCGGGTCCAGATTAGGGCAGAACCGGCCCTGGCTACATTTCAGGTGTAGTTTGTTTTATGTATGTATGTACTTGCATAGATGTGTACTTGGTCTTCCAATATGGCGCCTAACAAAATCTCGTGGCACGGTGACGTCATGCGGTAGCCCTCTATAGGGCCTGACTAGCCTTTGGTAACACACTAAACGAATTATCTTTCATTTTTGGCACTTTTTCTGTTTGTGTAGATGGGAAGACATACTGAGAATCCAAATCGCCAACATTTGAAATAATAATTGTTTTGAATTATTTCTTGTCTTATTTAATGAAGGTTGTAATAGAATTAGCCTACATTTGGCTTAAGCTGGATGAGACAGAGACATAATTTTATAGCCATTTGTTAAACAGCTGACAGGGAACGTAATTAACCGTTCCGGGAATGAAATTTTTTTTGTTCTAACCGGTTCAGAAACGTCTATTTAATGGTGGAACCCAAAACCGGAAACGTTAAAATTCTGTTTCTGTTCGGAACGAACCAATAGGAAAAAAATTCTGGTTCAAAGCCCTGCTCAAAAGGGAACCCATACTCATTTGGGTGATAACAGATAGCGTGATTATAAATAACTCACTTCTAAAACTGTGTCCTTCATAGTCACAACTTGCAATTGTGTAACCAGGAAATTCATTATAGTTTTAACATGAAGTCTATTTTGTTGAAGTTATCAGCTGTTCACTGATGGTGACTTGAGCGCAAGACTATTCATGCCAACTGCAGTCCTAAAGTTATCATGGCAATTGTAGTCCTCAGCCATCATAGCAAAACTGTAAGTGTCCAAAGCCATCTTATAAGTGTATCTTTTGACTGTCCATATGGGGCCATCCTTCACAGGAGCAATGCTCTACCTCGGCAAGAGGTAGAGCATCAGGATGGATCAGGGCTGTCTATATGGGGCCATCCTTGCAAGAGTGAAGTGATGAGAACTCCAGCCAGCAGTAGGGCATGAGGATGGATCAGGCAGGTCCAAAGAGCAGGAGAGGCCAGTATCACTGTTATCTCAGGATTGACATGTGGAACTCAACAAAGAGAGACAGAAATAGAGAGAGAGAGAAAAAACACAGATTGTTAGGTATGCCCATTGTCACCTAATGGTTAAGAACATTGTGTGCTAAGTGCAAGCAGGGACTCTGGCAAGACCTCCCAAAGGGATCAATAAAGTTCTATCTAATCTAATCTAATCTAATCTCATCTAATCTAAGACTAACTATGACAGCATAAATAAAGGGAGAGCAAGAAAGTAGCACAGACATGAGGGAGCCCTGGGGCATAAAGTGACGAGCTGCTCCACTGTTAACAAACCTGAGTGAATGCGTGAGAGTGGGGGGCAACAGCATCCATAGATCCCAGTTTACCAAACATTCCACACCCCAAAACCCTCCAGATCTGCTCCTTTACCTAAGTAAAAGCTAGAACAAAAGGCTTGACTAAACAAATATGTTTTCAGCCTAGACTTAAACACTGAGACTGTGTCTGAGTCCCAAACACTACTTGGAAGGGTGTTCCATAACTGTGGGGCTTTGTAAGGGGGCTCTGCCCCCTGCTGTAGCCTTTGCTATTTGAGGTACCAACAAATAGCCTGCACATTTTGATCTAAGTAGGCATAGTGAGTCATAAAGGACCAGATGTTCGCTCAGGTACTGTGGTGCGAGACCATTCAGTGCTTCATAAGTCAATCATAGTATTTCATAATCAATGCAAAATTTGATTGTGAGCCAATATAGTGTGGATAAGACAGATATTATGGTAATATCTTCTGGTTCTAATAAGAAATCTTCCTGCTGCATTCTGGATTAACTGGAGCTTGGTTATCTACCTACTGGAAAATCCATACAGTAAGGCATTACAGTAATCCAACCTAGAGGTAATAAAGGGATGAATTAGTTTTCTTGAATCATGTAGTGAGATTATATTTCTTATCTTCGCAATGTTTCTGAGATGAAAGAAGGCCATCCTCATAATATTATCTACATGAGTTTCAAATGAAAGACTGGAATCAATTATCACCCCAAGGTCTTTTACTGCTGCCCATGAAGAAACAGAAAGGTCATCCAAAGTTTTCTGATTATACAGTAACTTACTTCCAGCTGCATGCAGTCCTAGTACAAGTACTTCTGTCTTGTCAGAGTTAAGTATAAGGAAGTTAATAAGCATCCAGTGTCTAATGTCCTTTACATATTCCTCAATTGTATTAAGTTTGTTTCTCTCATCTGGCTTTGCAGAAACATAAAACTGTGTGTCATCAGCATAACAGTGTACACTAATACCATGCTTATAAATAATATAAATAAATAATATTACCCAGAGGTAACATATATAAAGAAAAAAGCAGTGGGCCTAAGACAGAATCTTGTGGAACACCAAACTTTATCTTAATATGCATAGAAAAATCACCATTTACATCAAGAAACTGATAGCAATCAGTTAAATAAGAACAGAACCAGGAGAAGGCCATTTCCTTAACAGCAGCATTTTCTAGTCTATCCAGGAGAATGGTATGATCAATGCTATCAAAAGCTGTATGAAGGTCAAGCAACACAAGCAAGGAGACAGCCCTGATCAGAGGCCAGTAGAAGGTCATTTACTACTTTAACCAGTGCTGTCTCAGTGCTATGATGAGGTCTAAATCCTGACTGATAGATTTCATGGATGTTATTCCTATGTGGATATGAGCATAACTGCTGTGCCATGTTTTTTTTCTAGGATCTTGGAGATAAAGGGGAGGTTTGATATTGGCCTATAGTTGGACATCTGACAGGGATCAAGGTCAAGTTTTTTAATCAGGGGTTTGATAACTGCTAGTGTAAAGGATTTATTTACATAGACAGTTAGAAGGGAATAATTGATTATCTTCAGAAGAATGTAGAAAAAGAGGGTAGAAAAACTAATACGTTGTGATTATTAAAACAGCAAAACACTATACATTTAATAGAACCTTAACAGAGTTATATTTTCAACATCAGTTTGACCACCATCATGGTGTAGCAGCAGTTACTTGATGTCACAGTGGGGTTTAAAGCTGTTACATATGACAGACACCACGACATCTACTCTGAATGACAGAAAGCCTGAATCTAGCACTAGAGCAGCTTGTAAAGCCAGCAGAAGCACAGCCAATTTCAGAATGAAAATTTAACACAGGAATGTACAACCACTTCATCTGCATGTCTTCCAAAATTACATCTATCAGAGAGTGTTCATTCCCATTACTGATATTGCCTCATTGTATATATTCTGAGCCATTTCTTATCATGTCCATCATCATTTTTTGACCCTAACCTAGCTTTTCACTATTTTTTGGATTTAACCTGCTGATCTCTGGTTATTTTGGATTTTGCATATTAACCTTGGACTGTTCTGGTTCCGTATTGTGGACTTTTTATAATAAACCATCTCACACATCTCCTGAGTTTTCTTTGTTACACCTTTACAGTTCACCATAATAGAATGACACTTTACCTGAACACTGTGGCATGACCATACACCTGTCATGCTGCATGTCAAATGCAGTCATAAATTAAATAATAGTTGATGCTAGTACTTTATTCCTCATATTTTATAAGAACTGTCATAACTCTGTCAATTTAACATCTTATGTCACATCATAAGCAACAAGATTTTAATTATAATGACAGACAAATATAAAGCAAACTTTTAATATTGTACCCATTTTGCCAGGCTATGACAGATACATGACATGACAGATACTTTACCATAGCTAAAGTAAATGTAGCCCCTTGTTAACTGCATTGACACTCTGTGACAAGCACATGATAAAATAATGACATCTCTTCTAGAGCTAAAGAAAAACTAATGCCTTTTTAATTACATTAACACTATGACAGGAACATGACACAGTAATAACATCTATAATTAATAAGACTGAGAAAATGTAATCAGATATTGTGAATAACTAGTATAATTAGCATGAATCCTTCAACAAAATCATTCATGTTGGGCAGGAAAATTAATAGATAAAGAGAGATGTAATTTTAGACAGTTTGTCAACAAAATTTACAAATAAGAATAACTAACATTTTTGTTGAATTACATATCTCAGTTACAAAAAATAGTGATTACACAGCAATGTCATATGATTAAAAAGACAAAAGATAGGCTATAAAACTAATACAGCAACTTCAACTGATTGATAAGGAAAATATGTCAAAGCAAAAATCATTCAGGCATGTACTTCCACACTGTCCTTCTTTTCTGCTTTTTGCTCAGACTGTGCATTTTCACCACAAAAGTTTGATGATTTTTAAGCCATATTTAGACCAAAGAAGCTTTTTAACAGTGTTTTATACTTTGAGCAGCTTTTTGAAATGTGCGGAGGGACAAGGATTAGAGTGGGACAGATAAAAATAGGACACCAGCATGATCAGTGAGAAGCAAGTTACTATGACAGACAATGTAATGCAGTCTCTCTCTCTCTCTCTCTCACTCTCTCTCGCTCTCTTTTTTATTTATTTATTTACAAAGGAATAGCATCACAATTATATTTAGATGTCATCCAGCCCTAATATGTAGAGCTAAATAACCTGTTCAGTATGACAGGCATATGATTAATTTAGCATTTACTTTCTGTGTAATTAATTAACTTTTTTATTCTTTTATTTTGCTGCTGTCAAGGGATTGGCTGATTAGATAACTGTATAAAACAGCAGGTGTATGGGTGTTCCTAATAAAGTGGCTGATGAATGTACATTCTTACACTTATTCACACCTAAGGGCAAGTTTGTGTCATTAGTGTTTTTTGTGCAGATTTTCTTTATCTTGCAAAATCTGCACAAAAAAACACAATTTTTAAAATGTTTAGAAATACAACACTAATGACACGAACTTGCCCTTAGGTGTGAATGAGTGTAAGAAAGTACATTCACCGGCCACTTTATTAGGAACATGCAGTTATCTAATCAGCATAACCTTGACAGCAGCACAATGCATAAAACCATGCAGATACAAATCAAGAGCTTTATGCAATGTTCACTTTATACTATGTTCACATGTTAATGTTCACTTCAAACATCAGAATGGGAAAAATTGTGATCTCTCTGACTTTCACTGTAGCATGGGTTTTGGTGCCAGATGGACTGGTTTGAGTATTTCAGAAACTGCTGATCTCCTGGGGTTTTCACAAACAATAGTCTCTAGAGTTTACACAGAATGGTGTGGAAAAAAAAAATTGAGTGAGTGACAGTTCTGTTGATGGAAATGTCTTGCTGATAAGAAAGGTCAGCGGAAAATGGCCAGATTGGTTCAAGCTGCCAGGAAGGATATAGTAACTCATAGTAACTCTTTACAACCGTGGTGAGCGAAAAGCATCTCAGCAAGCAACAGCAGAAGACCACACTGGGTTCCACTCCTACCAGGCAAGAACAGGAATCTTAGAATCAAGAACAAGTTCCTATTAAAGTGGCCAATGAGTGTATATGTGGATGGTGCCTTGCTAAACTATATAATGTTTGTGGACACCCGACAATCACCCATTTGTGGCCCTTCCCCAAACTGTACCCACAAAGTTGGAAAGACATCAAATCAAATCAAATCAAATCAAGTTTATTTGTATAGCGCTTTTAACAATAGACATTGTCGCAAAGCAGCTTTACAGAATTTTAACGACTTAAAACATGAGCTAATTTTATCCCTAATCTATCCCCAATGAGCAAGCCTGTGGCAACAGTGGCAAGGAAAAACTCCCTCAGACGACATGAGGAAGAAACCCCGAGAGGAACCAGACTCAAAAGGGAACCCATCCTCATTTGGGCAACAACAGACAGCCTGACTATAATATTAACAGTTTTAACAGGTATAACCCTCAACTGTCCTCATGGGGCCGTCCTTCACAGGAGCGGTGCGATAAAACTCCGACCAGACACAGGGCACCAAGATGGATCAAGCAGGTCCGAGGGGCAGAAGAGGCCAGCATCTCAATCCCAGGATCAACATGTAACTCAGAGGGACAGACTGGGGGGGGAAGAGAGAGAGAGAAAGAAAACACGTTGTTAGGTATGCCCTAAAAATGACAAGTATTAAATCTGTGTGGTAGGCTCACAGAGACGAGAGTCTTTACATCAGGCATAACACACAACAATGGCATGTTAATATGGTAAAGTATATCATGACCTGCTCTGGCTGGATGCTTGATTGGGTGATGGGAGCACACTCCTCAGCAATGATGAGATGCAGATGGGACCCTTAGGGCTGGCCAAGACAATTCAGTTACATTTCACCGGGTCTGGGACATGCGACAGAATGTCTGACGGCCGATTCCCTGCAGGCTACGATAGCCAGTCGAGGTCTCCACCCTCTCCACCAAAAGATTTCCTGTTGACTCCATGTAACTCAGAGGGACAGATTTGGGGTGGGGGGGAGGGAAAGAAAACACAGGTGGTTAGGTATGCCCAATGTCACCTGAATAAGTAGGAACAGTATACATATTGCACCGAGTACAAGCAGGGACTCCGGCAACTAACTATAACAGCATAACTAAAAGGAGAGAGCCAGAAGGTAACACAGGCATGAGGGAGCCCCGGGACATAAAGCAGCCAGCCACTACACCGTCAACAAACTCGAGTGAGCAAGTGAGTGGGGACTGACAGCATCCATACATCCCAGTTTACCAAAACACTCTATGTCTGAGGACCCTCCAGATCTACTCCTTTACCTCATAAACACCATTAACAAAAGGCTTGACTAAACAGATATGTTTTCAGCCTAGACTTAAATGCTGAGACTGTGTCTGATTCCCGAACATTACTTGGAAGGCTGTTCCATAACAGTGGGGCTTTGTAAGAAAAGGCTCTGCCCCCTGATGTAGCCTTCACTATACGAGGTACCAGCAGATAGCCTGCACCTTTTGATCTAAGTAGGCGTGGCGGGTCATAGAGGAGCAGAAGTTCACTCAGGTACTGTGGTGCGAGACCATTTAGTGCTTTAAAGGTCAATAGTAGTATTTTATAATCAATACGAAATTTGATTGGGAGCCAATGCAGTGTGGATAAGACAGGCGTGATGTGGTCATATTTTCTAGTTCTAGTAAGGACTCTTGCTGCTGCATTTTGAACTAACTGGAGCTTGTTTATGCACTTATTGGAACATCCAGACAGTAAGGCATTACAATAATCCAACCTGGAGGTAACGAAAGCATGAACTAGTTTTTCTGCATCATGCAATGACATTAAATTTCTTATCTTTGCAATATTTCTGAGATGAAAGAAAGCTATCTGGGTGATGTTATCAATGTGAGTTTCGAATGAAAGACTGGGGTCAATAATCACTCCGAGGTCTTTTACTGCTGCACATGAAGAAACAGAAAGGCCATCCAGAGTTACTGTGTAATCAGAAAACTTACTTCTAGCTGTATGTGGTCCTAGTACAGGTACTTCAGTCTTGTCAGAGTTAAGCAGAAGGAAATTAATAAGCATCCAGTGTCTAATGTCCTTAACACATTCCTCAATTCTATTAAGCTGGTGTCTCTCATCAGGTTTTGCAGAGACATACAACTGTGTGTCATCAGCATAACAGTGGAAACTAATACAATGTTTACGAATAATATCGCCCAGAGGTAACATATATAGAGAAAAAAGCAGTGGACCCAAGACAGAACCTTGTGGAACACCAAACTTTACCTCGGTACGTCTAGAAATATCACCATTTATATCAACATACTGATAACAATCAGTTAGATAAGACCTGAGCCAGGAGAGGGCCATTCCCTTAACTCCCACAACATTTTCTAGTCTATCCAGAAGAATGGAATGATCAATGGTATCAAATGCTGCACTAAGGTCAAGCAACACAAGTAGCGAGACACAGCCCTGATCAGACGCCAACAGTAGGTCGTTTACTACTTTAACCAGTGCTGTCTCTGTGCTATGATAAGGTCTAAATCCTGACTGATACATTTCATGGATGTTATTCCTATGTAAATATGAGCATAACTGCTGTGCCACAGCTTTTTCAAGGATCTTGGAGATAAAGGGGAGGTTTGATATTGGCCGATAATTGGACAGCTGACAGGGATCAAGGTCAGGTTTTTTAATCAGGGGGTTGATAACTGCTAGTTTAAAGGATTTGGGTACATAGCCAATCATAAGAGAAGAATTTATTATTTTTAGAAGCGGTTCAATTACTCCAGGCATTATCTGTTTGAATAGACGTGTCAGTAAGGGATCTAGTACACAAGTTGAGGCTTTTGATGTAGAGATTAATGAAAGTAATTCAGTTTCTTTTAGGGGAGTAAAACATTCTAACTGATGATCTGATACAGTTATATTGTTAACTACAAGGTCACTTTCATTGTCTAACCTTAAATTAGTAGTTTGAATTTTTTGTCGGATATTCTCAATTTTGTCATTAAAAAAATTCATGAAGTCGTTGCTACTACATACTGCAGGTGTGCATGTGTTGATAGTGGACTTATTCCTGGTTAATTTTGCTACAGTATTAAATAGGAATCTATGATTATTTTTGTTATCTTCTATTAGGGAGGAGAAATATGTTGATCTCGCAGCACTAAGAGCTTTTCTATACTTCAGGAAGCTCTCCTTCCAAGCTAATTTGAACACTACCAATTTTGTTTGACGCCATTTACGTTCCAATTTTCGAGTGGTCTGTTTTAATGTGCGAGTGTCATCATTATACCAGGGTGCTAATTTTTTTGTCTCTGACCATTTTCCTTTTTAGAGGAGTTACATTATCTAAAGTATGGCGGAATGTTGACTCTAAGCATTCAGTTGCCTGATCAAGTTCTGCAGGGGCTGACAGTGACCCAATCAAAGTTGACAGCTCTGGGAGATCATTTATAAAGCTCTGTGTAGTAGTTGAAGTGAAAGTACGTTTAATACAGTAGCGTGGTGAGGTGCATATATTATTACTCAGACATAGTTTGAATGAGATGAGACAATGATCTGAGATAACTTCAGACTGTGGAAGTATGACTATATTGTCTACGTTTAATCTGAATGTTAGTATTAGATCAAGGGTGTGACCACCATTATGGGTCGGTCCTATGACATTCTGCTTAATCCCGACTGAATCTAAGATGGACACAAACGCTGTTTTTAAAGGGTCTTCTGGGTTATCAAAGTGAATATTAAAATCTCCGACAACTAAAGCTTTGTCTAAGGAAATAACCAGATCTGAGATCAAATCTGCAAATTCAGAAAGAAACTCAGAATATGGCCCCGGGGGCCTGTAAATAATAAGCAATGGAATTAACTGGGTAGACTTATTTTTCGAGGCTACATACATTATATGAGTATGAAGAACTTCAAATGTATTAAATTTATAACCAGGTTTGTGTGTTACACCTAGATAATCATTATAAATAACCGCGACGCCTCCTCCTCTGCCAGTTAGACGAGGCTGGTGTATATAACTGTATCCAGGAGGACTCGCTTCATTTAATGCTATATATTCATTTGGCTTAATCCATGTTTCTGTTAAACACAGTACATTAAACTCCTGATCAGTAATGAGTTCATTAACCATTAGCGCTTTAGATGTAAGAGATCTAATATTTAATAGCCCCACCTTTAGATCAAAGGTGCTGGCAGCAGCTGTACAGTCAGTCTGATTTAATTTTATATTGATTAGGTTACTGGAACAAACTCTCTGAAAATTTCTACCTTTTTGTTGAGCTCGGGGAACAGACACAGTCTCGATGTAGTGGGCCCTGAGTGATGACTCTGTGCAGCTAGCAGACAGTCGGTATATGGCCCTTTTCCATTACCCTTTTTCAGCTCACTTCAGCTCGCTTCAGCTCACTTTAGCCCGACACAGCTCGCATTTCGACTACCAAAGAACAGCACGACTCGGCTCGCTTCAGCCCTGCTTAGCCCCTAAAACTCGCACCGTTTTGGAGTGGGGCTGAAGCGAGCCAAAGCGAGCCGAGTGAGGCTGGGGGCGTGAGCAGACACTCCCCTGTGCACTGATTGGTGAGGAGGAGTGTCCTCACACTCCCACACATGCCCCGCGAGCACGCTGGGATCTGTAAACACCGTAAACCCGGAAGAAGAAGAATTACGAATTACGAGAATTTCTGAAGCCTTATGCGCCTCGCCTCATCTATACGCTCTTGCCAGTATCTGTTGGCATTGTCGGTGACAACAAGCCACAGCACCAAGACCAGCAACACTAACGACTCCATGTTTATTGTTTACTATTCGGGTCGTGAGACTACCGCTTAAAAGCTCACTGATGTCACTGTTTGCGCTGCTTAACGACATCACGTGACGTCCACCCACTTTCGTTAACTCCACCCAATGTGTCCACCCACTTCCAGCCAGCATGGTTCAGCGCGGTTGTAGTTGAAATGCAACTCCAACAGCCCCGCTCAGCTCGACTCAGCCCAACTCAGCACGGCACGGCTCAGCCCGACTCAGCCGCGTTTGTAGTGGAAAAGTGGCATTAGCCTGTTCGTCTGCTCCCTGGCCTTGGCTCTGGATTGTCAGAAATTAACTAGGCCTGTTCTGAGACTATGACCTATGCTGCAGGAAATGAGAGCAGCACCTTCCCGAGTGGGATGGATACCGTCCCGCCCTAACAGGCCAGCAGTGCCCTCAAAATTAGCCCAATTATCTATAAAGCCCACACTGTTTTCAGAGCACCACCTGGACAGCCAGCAGTTCAGCGACCATAACCTGCTGTAAGCTACATCACCACGCTGCATTGGGATGGGGCCAGAGCATACTACAGCATCAGACATCGCCTTCGCTAATTTAAACACCTCTACAAAGTTACTCTTAGTAACCTCAGACTGACGAAGGCGTATATCATTAGCTACTGCATGGATAACTATCTTTGAGAACCTGTGCTTGCCTAGGACCCTAAGATTACCTGCTATGTCCGGCGCCCTGGCTCCCGGTATACACCTGACTAAAGCTGCTGGTGCCCCTAAAGGCTGAGCTAATTTCATGTGCCGTATGATAGAGTCCCCTATAACCAGAGCTCTTTCAGGTTTTTCAGTGGGTGCATCACTAAGGAGAGCAAACCTGTTCGACACGTGACGCGGAGAGGAGTGGTGCTCCCGTGGGCGAGCCTCAGCGGTAGCTTTGGCTCTACGCTTATGCCGCCGAGCCGTCACCCATTCGCCCCGCTGTAAGGGCTCTAATGCCGGAGTTGGGGGATTGCTAACTCCACCTAGGGCGTCCAGACTTTCCCTAACAGAAACTACACTGTTCTCACGCTCACTAACCTGCTCTAAAGCCTGGACACGCGCTTCTAGCACTGTAATCTTCTCCGTCAGAGAGCTAACTAATCTGCACTTATCACAAGTAAAGCTAATAGAGCTATCGCTAGTGACGGAGGAAGAATGACTAAACATCCTGCACTCAGCACACTGAACAGGCTGAAGGTGTGCCATGATGAAAAGATTCACGTACCTTAAATGAAGATCTGTTGATATTAAAGCAGATCAGATGTGGATGGCCTCCGCTTGTGGACTTTACACAGGAGGAGAGAAAAAGAAAGCTTCCGGTCTCGGCGTTCTTCCGAAAAAGAAAGAGAAAAAAACGGGAAAAAAAACGGAAAAAGGAAAGCGAAAGTGAAAAGTACAAAAATGAAAGTGACAGTACAATAAAAATGAAGAGGATACTGGAAATTTATTTGTAGAAAAAAAAGTTAAAAAAGGATGACATGACATGACAATGCCTCTGTGCACAAAGTGAAGTCATGGGTTACCAAGACTGGAGGTGAAGACCTCTAGTGGCCTGCACAGAACCAGACCTCAACCCCACTGAACATATTTGGGATGAATTCGACAATTCAATAGTGGGGAAAAATAGGCAATGGTTTTCTAATCTTAAGTTGTCCAGTTTTGCTGAGTCTCTGCTGTTGTAGCCCATCTGCCTCAAGGTTCAAGCTGAGAGGATTTTCTTCTCACTATGGATGTAAAGAGTGCTTATTTGAGTTACAGTAGACTTCCTATCACTTCAAACCAGCCTGGGGTAGGTTTTCTGATAATGTTGCCCTTTAGGGCTAAAGAGTAAGTTGAGAGATGCTCTGAAGCAATGAACATTGTCTCTGTATGTGGTTTTCTCAAACTCACTCGTAAGAAGGAGTCTTAATAGCAACATTACGAAGAGCATCTCTGCAATGTGCCTCCCAGATATAGGCATTAGTAGCTGCTAAATCCAGTTGATGAGGACACATGGCATTCGTTTTTTTTTTTTAACCAAAAACCAATTCAATATTAAGTGTTTAAAATATGTTAGTATATTGTATCTTCATTAAGCATGACATACATAATTTGGTAATAAATAATTGAAAGTTAAATTTTTGGCCAATAGTTTTTATTTCAAGCGTGTTTTTTTTTAATTAAATGAACAAACGTTCACACAAAAGAATGAGCAAATAATCAGCTAAGTAATGAAGTAAGTGTTTTCCCCGTGCCTGCTCATTTCACTGTTACCCAAACATGCAGTCAGGATTATTTCAACTGTTATCCACAATGCCAAGTGGGCAATGCTCTTCCTTATATGTGTGTGCATGCAGAGAGAGAGAGAGAGAGAGGTTTTGAACTGTCTCTACCTAAAGCCTCACTCACAACATGCCATATGTGCTGCTACGGGCGGTCGACGGTAAAAAATTTGGCAAAACCGTGCTTTAGACTTGCGCAACACTTGAGTGTGTTCAGCGCCATAGAAGGTCGCAGACTGGCCGTGGAGACTTTTGATCCTGCACATACAAATTCTACGGGTCTTGCAACAAATCAAGAACACATACACTACGTATGGGACCCGTACTCCTTTTGTACACCTGAACCAAGTCAGCAGCACAGCTAGTAGGGGCTTTTTGCGATGACAGTAAGACGCATGAGTGACGCACGATCATTGTACGAGTGACGTGCCTCAGAAGTACTACACAAGTATTCCACACTTGCTATTTGTGCGGCGCGCAAGACAGAAGTGCATCTCACTTTCTACCCCTATGTGTGGCGTGTACGCAGCGCATGCGACCTGCACGCAGCGCACGCAACCTGCATGCAACACGAGGGGCAAGACTCTGGGTATATATATTGGGGAGGAACCAAGGAACCGATCATGTAGCGTGTAGCATTGTAGAAAGGAAGAAGACCACCTCATTTGCTGTTTTTATTTGAGTATATGTTAACTTACCATGCAAATATCAAATAATAAAACATGAGTATAAGGGAATAACGCATTTTATTACACTGTAAAAAATCCCAACTAAATAGCCCAGCAGTTTGAGCACTGAAACACACTTTGACTCCGAGCTGCTGTCCTGCTCCTGCTGAGTGGTGGGACAGGGTGTCGGGATGTCCTTGTCCTCATCACTGAGCATGGCACAATGGCCTGACAGTGATGATGGGATTGCAATGTCCTCACTTTTGGGCGTCATTAGCTGAAACATAAATGAAAATCAGCATATATAATATTAATTACATAAGCATACTGAAATGAATGTTTAAAGCATGTGTATTTACCTCTAAAAATACCTCTGGCAGGGTGCTGTGCCTTCTGCTGGCTTGAAGGCATACTTCTCCCTGTCTGTGCAGGACTTGTCTGATGACGATGCTACCATCATCATCAAATTCTTCAAAATCAAAATGACTGGTGGGCCAAGAAGGCGGCTGGAATCCAGAGCCTTGCAGACCAAAACGACTCCAAAGCGTTCTTTGCATCACTGAAGGAAGTATATGGTCCGAAGGGTGCCTGCTTGGACCCGGTGAAGAGTATTGACGGCAGCGTGCTCCACACAGATAAAAACAAGATCATGGAGAGATGGAGAGAACACTTCAATTTTCTGCTGAACCCAGAGACCACCGTCGATGATGATGTTGTCAGCAACATCCCACAGCTACCAGTCAGATACCACATGGATGCGCCACCAACCGGGGAAGAACTTGACAAGGCCATCAAGAGAACAAAATGTGGAAAAGCTGCAGGACCAGACGGTATACCACCGGAGGTCTGGAAATATGGTGGACCAGCTTTGAGAAACCAATTGTTGCAGTTATTCTGCAACATCTGGTCAACAACAGCAGAAGTCCCCCAAGATTTTAAGGATGCGACCATCGTGACCATCTATAAAGGAAAAGGAGACCGTACAGAATGTGGAAACCACAGGGGAATTTCACTTCTGTCAGTAGCGGGAAAGATACTTGCCAAAATTCTGCAATTTCGACTGCAGACTCTTGCTGAAGATATCCTTCCTGAGAGTCAGTGTGGGTTCAG
This sequence comes from Neoarius graeffei, assembly GCF_027579695.1. Taxonomy (NCBI): domain Eukaryota; kingdom Metazoa; phylum Chordata; class Actinopteri; order Siluriformes; family Ariidae; genus Neoarius; species Neoarius graeffei. Next base: position 25,262,882 of record NC_083595.1, read on the forward strand.
ATCAAACAGATCCACTCAAGATATGATATTCACACTGCGACAACTGCAAGAAAAGTGTGCTGAACAACGCCAACCACTTATTGTCACCTTCGTGGATTTCAGCAAGGCTTTTGACACGGTTCACAGAGAGACCCTATGGAAGCTACTAAGTTGTTACGGTTGTCCACAAACCTTCATCAGAGTGTTACGCAGTTTCCATGATGGTATGACTGCTAGCATCTGCTGTGGTGATGGTTGTTCAGACCCATTCAGTGTGGGGCATGGCGTAAAACAAGGATGTGTTCTTGCACCAACTCTATTTACTATTTTCCTTACTGCAGTCCTACAAAGTATGCCAGAAGAACTTGGTGACCTTTACATTCGAACCAGAAGTGATGGAGACCTTTTTAACCTTAGGCGCCTGAAAGCAAAGAACAAGACACGGGAACTACTGATTCAGGAGTTGCTCTTTGCAGATGATTCGGCGCTTGTAACTCACAGTCTTCAGGCCATGCAAGATCTACTGACAGCTTTTGCTGAAGCATCCAAAAGATTCGGACTAACAATCAACATAAAGAAAACAGAAGTTTTAATCCAAGACACCTATAACGCAAAGCTGAATCCTCGAAAAGTGCTCCTGAATGGTACTCCATTGGCTGAAGTAGACAAGTTCACTTACCTGGGTAGTACTATCTCCAACAGTGGAAGTATAGACATAGAAATATCAAAAAGAATCCAATCTGCAGCATCAGCTTTCGGAAAACTGAGAAGTCGTCTATGGGACCAGAGAGGAATCCATCTGAAAACCAAGATGAAAGTCTACAGAGCCATCATAATGCCAACACTTCTGTACAGCTCTGAAACTTGGACCATCTATAAACGCCACATTAAGAGTCTTGATAAAGTACAGCAGAGACATCTCCGACAACTAATGAACATCTCATGGAAAGATCACGTGTCAAATTTTGAAGTACTGGAAAGGGCAGAAATGCAGAGTGTTGAGGAAATGCTCACCACATGTCAACTAAGGTGGACAGGACATGTTACACGCATGGAAGACAGCCGACTACCAAAAGCTGTTTTCTATGGAGAACTGAAAGAAGGGTCAAGGAAAGTAGGAGCACCGCGGCTGCGCTACAAAGACGTGTTCAAGAGGCACCTGAAGAACATTAATGAATACGAAAACTGGAGGGTGAAAGCTGAAGATCGTGTGACCTGGAGGAAGGTGGTGGCCGGCGCTGCCGGCGCTATCAGGGAACGAAATGTTCAGTTATTGTCAAAAAAAAGGCAGCGCAAACTAGAACCAGCACCTCCACCTGCTGAAGCGACCTACAGGTGTGTCATCTGCGACAGGACATTTAAGACAGCAATTGGGATGTCCTCCCACATCCGACATAGGCACAAGCCCCTCCCCGTGTCATCGTCGTTATCGACGGACTGCTAAAGAAGAAGATTTACCTCTAAAAATACCTCTGGCAGGGTGCTGTGCCTTCTGCTGGCTTGAAGGCATACTTCTCCCTGTCTGTGCAGGACTTGTCTGATGACGATGCTACCATCATCATCAAATTCTTCCTCCTCCTCCCCCTCTGCTGTTTCAGGCTGGGTTACTTCACTTTTGCTCGCTTCTTCTTGGGTCCCATTTTCTAAACTTTAAAATGAAAATTTTTTAATTTTTCCCACAAAATATCCAATGTTCTTCAGTCGTAAGACAGATGCAGAATGCTGCGGACACGCTGGTTTTATACCCACTCCTGGCTTGCATCACATGCAAGTTATGAGTGATTGTAATGTGCTGATCACATGTGTCACAAACGCTTCACAAGTGCGGCCCGAACTCGGAGTGCAGGAAACTGGTAAAATGCAAGTCACGCACACTCCACACTCACTGAACATGCACTGATCACGTGCATTAGATATACGCTTTCCACTGGCTAATGGCACAATTTTTCCCATGCCTCGAGGAAGTCAGGCGTGCAAACTGTACTTGACAAGTACTTTGCCCGTACTCCTCCCCCAAACTTTCCCCTGGGTTCACTGCAACCCTGCGGCACAGCTGCGAGCTACCAAACCCTGTGACCCGTACGTGTCCAAAACACTTACGGCGGGTTGTGAGTGAGGCTTAAAGGTCATAGGCAAAGGTTTTCAATTTATGTAAATTTGAAACTTTATATGTTAAAAAACCCTCTATAATTTTCTTCTGGTCCCAATAAGTATTGTTAATAAGTAATAATTAAAATAAGTTAGAATAAGTTAGCACGGATCATGGCGAATTTCTGCTCAGCGATTTTTGTGACCACTCGGCGCGTGACGCCATTCATGACAAATAAATCACTTGAGTTGAGTCCACTTCAGTCTATTTGCATTGCCATTCAGCTTGAGTGTAGACATGCATTCAGGAATTTCCAAAGAAAAAACATGCCTTATTGTTGTGCAGTGAGCTGTAACAACGGGACCGGTTCAGGAAGAAGTTTTTACCTTTTTCCAAGAGAGGAAAAGAGGCGGAGAGAGTGCACTGTGCGCGTGAAGCAAGAGGGTTGGCAGCCAGGTAAATGCGCCACTCTGTGCTCCGATCACTTCGAGGGGGGAGCATTGATTCATTTTTGAAGAATCCCCATCTGTTGGAGAGTTTAGGCACGGCTGCCAACTTTTCAAAATTCCTTGGCGTGAGATTTTTTTTTGGGGGGGGGGCGACGGCAAAATTTTTCCGCACACCACGCAGTAAGTGGGAATTTTGTATTCAGTTTGATATTCACTTGTCCCCCTGCATTCTGGTGTTTTGTTTGTGGGTCGTCCAGCTGGAGATGGACAATGGGGGGGGGGGGGGGGGGGGTTTGAGATTTTGGATTTAGTAGATGTTCCTGCATTCTGGTGGATTTTTGGAGTGGCCTGCTGTGCCATACCTACATTCTTACACACCCTGACTTGCCAGGCCTTCAGCTTGTGGCCAACAAAAGCACCAACTTTTGGCTTAAAAGCCCCCACACTAGAAAACTACAGATGACTGCCAATGTTCCTGTAGCCCTATAGACCTGTGTTTCAGATTTAAAGGCAAGTTCATGTTTGAAAATATTACATCAGCTAAGTCTAAACACCTTCTGAATTGAAACTAAATGTTAGGTTTTTAATAACTGTTGCAAAAATAAGATTGTCCCTCACTGACTATTCATTATGCATTTAAGGGCTTTCCCCACCACTGGGTTCAGCAGAAGATTGGCATGGGGAAAAATACCAACAGCAAAAGAACAAATAAAATGCTTAAACAGTAAGCAAAATGTGCATATGCTACAAGAAACATTAAAATGATTAAGGTTGAACAGTATTGAAACACAAAAAGCTGAACCTTGGCCATAGGTGGGAATGTGCACACAAAGTTGGGCTTAAAAATTTTGGTCATGGCTTCCGGTTTGGGACATGTAGGAGCAAGACGTGAGAACGAGGGTCTCCTGAGATTTTGACTTTAACTACCTGAAAACACCTATATACACGACCTTACACCGAAGTGATAGTTTCATAAGTTTATTTTTTATCACAACAGCTTGTTTTAGGTTACTAAACATGTCTAAGAAAGAGTCTGAGAAGAAGTCCAGCCGAACGCTAAGTAGTAAAGTAGCTAGCATGGCGACAGCTGCTAATGCCGACGACTTTGGTATGATATTGGTGATAGAAATGGAAAAACAACGCGAACATCTGAAATTGGACATGGCGGCTCTAATCAACACATCGTTAGCACCTATCCAGGCATCTATGGACCCTTTTCACGTGACGTCACGACAAACGCGGCCGCCATTTTGGACATGTACTACCAGTAGTTTACCACAGCCAACAATGAGGAACGGCAGCAAAGAAAGTGTTTATTTTCAGCAAGACTTCCATCATGCCACTATATTGTTGTGCACCTGGATGTAGTAGCCATCAACAAACAAGGCAAGGGTTATCATTTTATCGGATCCCGGTAGATGCTGACCGACGGAGAAGATGGATATATAGTGAAAATTCATTATGTCTGATAATTATAACTATTCTTTTAAGTTCGTTTCTTAAGACACGTATTTTTAAGTATGTTACCTCGCTTGTTGACAGTTTCGGCGAACACTTCTGCCTTCTTCAAAACAGTCACCAGATGTCGAGTGGTGACGTGCCTTATCAGCTGATGTTACTCTGTGGAGGCGTGAACGTCCCGCCCAATTTGACAGGTAGTCCACGCCTCCTGCTGTCAGGTCGCTGCCCCAGGACTGCGCTCCAGGTGTGTGACAGCGCGTACGCTCCCTCATCCCGGTTCATGGTCCTCTGCGCGGGCGAGGGAGCGTACGCGCTGTCACACACCTGGAGCGCAGTCCTGGGGCAGCGACCTGACAGCAGGAGGCGTGGACTACCTGTCAAATTGGGCGGGATGTTCACGCCTCCATAGAGTAACATCAGCTGATAAGGCACGTCACCACTCGACATCTGGTGACTGTTTTGAAGAAGGCGGAAGTGTTCGCCGAAACTGTCAACAAGCGAGGTAACATACTTAAAAATACGTGTCTTAAGAAACGAACTTAAAAGAATGGAGAAGATGGATAGCGGCATACCAATGCTTGTGTAGTGACCACTTTGTTGGAGGTAAGATGAATAAAATTAACCAGAAAAGGCATTACATTGCTGTTAACATTCCATTCTAGTTTACTGTAATTATGATCTGGCAGCTATTTACACCGGATCCAGTGTAAATAGCTGCCGGAGCCAACGTCCGAGGTTCCGGAGCACGCTAGCTCGCGGCCGGCCGGAGCACGCTCCGGCAAGCTCGGACGTTGGCTCCGGCAGCTATTTACACTGGATCCGGTGTAAATAGCTGCCAGATCATAATTACAGTAAACTAGTAAATACAGTTTTCTGCATCTCGCTCCTTTTTCTTTTATGTTTGTCGCCTTCCTCACATTCAAACCGATTCGAGCCAAAGTCCACTACATGTCCAAAATGGCGGTCGCGTTTACGAAGGTCACGTGACTGAAAAGGGTCTATAGCGAATTTCCAAGAGACGGTGGATACACTTGAAAAGAGGGTCGCCGCGGTGGAGTCCATAGCAGGTGACAACTTTGATGCACTGTTTAAGGCTGAGCAAGATATCACTGAACTGAAAAAGCTAAACGCTACTTTGATGGATCGCATTGATGACCTGGAGAACCGGTCTAGGAGGGTAGCGAGAAGAAAGGGGACAACATGGTCACGTTCGTCTCGACTCTCTTGACGGATTACATGGGAGATATCTTCCCTTCCCCACCCAAATTGGAACGAGCCCACCGGGTTTCGCTACGGAAACCTAAAAAAGGCAAGCAGCCGAGTCCGAGACCCATAATCGCCTTCCTCAGCTTTCAAGACCGTGAGCGAGTTCTGAACTGGGCAAGGCAGAACGAAGTGATATACGAGGAACAAACCCTGAGATTCTACCCCGATCTTAGCGCTCATCTCTCAAGAAAGCGCGCAGCTTTTAAGAACGTCAAAGTGGCCCTTTACAAGAAGGGAATTAAGTTCAACCTACTCTACCCTGCCCGTCTCCGCATTAATTACGGAAGGGAAACACTACTGTTTGAGACACCCGCGGAGGCTGAGACATTCTACTCTCAAAAGATTGAGGGAAGCCCAGGCATTCTGACTGAGGAGAACTTGGATGGTCCAGCTGAGGAACAGGAGTAATAACGCAACATACATTTCCAGCGATGGGTAAAGTAGCCTACGAACTGTTAAGGCATGCTTCGGTGGACACTGTTCTTGGTTCGCTATCTTTGAGCTTAAGTTTATTATTCACTCGTTCATTCAATAGTGAACAAATATTTCAGGTTATAGGTGGATTTTCCCCCCTATTTTTTCTTTATGTCATTACTCAGGAGCTCTCTCGAGAGCGAGGTTACTGAACAAAAGTGAGTTTTTGGAAGTGTTTAGAAGAGGGACGAATCCTGCGTGCTGCTAGTTTAGCAGAGATAGGAGGGGTTGTGTTCAGGGGCGCAGATATGTTTTTTGAACTGGGGGGGACAAAGCTGCCAGCAAACCACCCCCACCCCCAACATGTGTTGTGCGAGGAATATACTCTGATGCCCTCATGGCGGCGACATTACTCAGCTAAGACAAAAAAACCATCACTCCTTCATCCCTGCAACCGTTAGCTTAGGCCTACTAATAAATAAAGAGTAGGAATAGAGCACACCTGTGATGTCTGGTGCTCTCATGTGCTATTTACCACTGACACAACAGGATGTCATGTGGGTTGAATATGTGTGTGTGTGTGTGTGTGTGTGTGTGTGTGTGTGTGTGTGTGTGTGTTCTGGTTCTGGATGACTGCTGACTGTTTTGTCTACCCTTTGTATTTATCTATAGCATCTAGGTCTGTGTATCCTATGTATTGAGACTTGGACTGTCAAACTTAATTACCCATCATTGAAAGAAATAAAGCTTATTGATTCTGATACTGATTCCAATCACTCCCCAAGCATGCCATATGCCGTATGCAAAAACTGTTTTATTTAAACATTAACTGACTTTCAGCACACTGATTCTTTAAGAAAACTAGTTTTAAAACCACTAAGTTCCAACTGTTAAACATAGCGAGAGGCTGGGCTACGTGTGTGTGTGTAAAGTGTAAACCAGTGCATCCTGACTTTCTAACTATGCCTGTGTGTTGCATGAGCGGCAGTCAGTCAACAACTCTTCGCAAAGTTTCCTTATGAAACAATATGCTCGCTGAAATTATGGCAGCGAACGCCAGATTAAACATTAAAACTGCCTTCTGAGCACTGTATCTACAGGCTCCCACCGAAAGAAGGAGGCTACCAGAAAGGCATCTCTACTCCGTACGATTTTACTTTCACTACGACATTACTTTGAACAGACAATCAAAAAATTGCAAGGTGATATGATAAAGTAAGGCACAGTTTACTTACAGTCGTTGTTTTTTGAAAAAACTATGCAATCGTTTTCTGCCTTTTCGGTTTGGCACCCTTCATCATGCCGTGTTGGGGTCCTGAACTAGGAGCTGTCCCCGATATGCCTGTCAAACTTGTTGTGGGTAACCATAGCAACCAAGCTCGAGCTCGCAACCTGTGCAGTCTGCGCAGCTCAACCAACCGAATATCAGTCTTTGTTTTGTTTTATGTGAGTTGTTGCAACTATGTATGTACTGCTGTGCACCTCAATAAACCGAATGGTAATTAGTCTTTTGATTTTTCCGTGAGGTTTGCCTTATGCAAAGAAAGACAGCATAGACGTTTTTTCCTCCCTATAAGTGGGGGGGACCGAACGAGGTGAATTTAAATCTGGGTGGGATGAATCCCACCCGTCCCACCCTCTATCTGCGCCCGTGGTTGTGTTTTTTGGGGATGAATGGGTAGACTGGACCTTTTATTTTATTTGTATTCTTGCTGATTGTCAGCTTTTTGCTTTTCACGATGTACCTTTAACTTTAATGGTGTTGGATAGAGGTATGACTGACTTTTGGTATGTACAGGGATACAGGCTAATATTATGTGCATCAGTGTGTCTAATGTGTGGCTATGGCTAATAATAGTGCAAATAATGCTGGTTCAGCCGTGAGGTTTACATCTTGGAACGTTAAAGGCCTCAATGGTCCTGTTAAAAGAGGTAGAATACTTTCTCATATTAAAAACCTGAAAACAGATATTGCTTTTCTCCAGGAAACGCACTTAAGCAATTCTGACCAACTGCGTTTAAAGAAACACTGGGTGGGCCAAATATTTCATTCTAGTTTTAACAGTAAAGCAAGGGGTACAGCAATAATAATGCATAAAAAAATTCAGTTCATCACTTCCAGCTTCATTTCTGACCCACAAGGCCGGTATGTTATAGTATCAGGGACACTTTATCACACTCCTGTCTTATTGGTAAATATTTATGCTCCCAATTGGGATGATGTGGGATTCGTGCAAAAGGTTGTCTCTCAGCTATCTGACCTTGACGCTAACCTGTTGATTTTGGGGGAAGATTTTAATTGCATAATGGATCCTAATTTGGACCGGTCGAATCCCAAAGCGCAGACTCTCTCTAAAATGGCTGGTAGGTTCTCAGAATTTTTCAGCCATGCAGCATGTATGGATCCATGGCGACATTTCAATCCCCATTGTAAGGCATTTTCTTTTTTTTCAAATGTGCATCATACTTACTCGAGGATCGATTATTTTTTTATTGACAGAAGACTCTTGAATTCAGTAGAGACAGTTGAATATTCAGCCATTGTAGAATCAGACCATGCCCCTATACTAATGAATCTCATTTTTCACCAAAACTACAGTTGTCGGCCTCAGTGGCGTTTTAATACCACACTACTGTCAGATAACACATTCTGCACTTCAATTGAAATAGCCATAAATAGATTTCTGGAAACTAATAAAATTGATGATGTGTCCCCATCACTGCTTTGGGAAACTCTTAAAGCTTATCTTAGAGGAAAAATAATAGCATATTCTTCTTATATTAATAAGGAAAGAAAGAAACAAAAACAACAGTTGATTGAAGCCATATTTGAATTGGATAAGAAAAATTCCACATCCCCAAGCACATCACTTCATAAGGAAAGAATATCATTACAAACACAGTACAACCTAATATCCACATCTGAAATGGAACGACTTATTATGAGATCACGAGGACTATATTATGAGCAGGGGGGAAAATCAGGGCATCTTTTGGCACATCAACTTAAGTCTAAGTCGGCAGCACAGATTATATCAGAAATTGAAGATGAAACGGGGAGGGCCACAACAGACCCCTTAAAAATTAATCACATTTTTAAAGATTTTTATTCTGATTTGTATAGTTCAGAATCTTCGAAGGACACATCGCTGTTTCATAATTTTTTCAAAAATCTAGAAGTCCCTACCTTATCTTCTAATTAGAGAGAATGTCTGGATGAACCAATTGAATTGAGGGAAGTTAGCTCTGCTATATCGGCCATGCAAAATGGAAAGTCTCCAGTGCCTGATGGCTTCCCGATCGATTTTTATAAAAAATTCTCTAAACAACTAGCCCCGCTGCTGTTAGATATGTTTGATGACACTCTGTCAGAGGGCAAATTACCTGACTCTCTTAATGAAGCATCCATAACTCTTTTGTTAAAGCCAGGCAAGGATGCTTCTAAGTGTGGGTCATACCAACCAATATCCCTTTTAAATACAGATATTAAAATACTTTCCAAACTACTAGCTACACGTTTGGAAAAATTGCTGCCACACATCATATCACCTGGCCAAACAGGTTTTATTAAAAACAGGCATTTATTTTCAAACATAAGACGTCTTTTGAATGTGCTATACAGCCCCTCATCAAACGATGTTCCAGAAATTGTGGTGTCTTTAGATGCTTTAAAAGCATTCGATCGTGTGGAATTGGATTTTCTTTTTTTTTTGTTCTAAAGAAATTTGGTTTTGGTAAAACATTTCTCAAGTGGATTCAACTGCTTTACTCTTCCCCCCACGCCTCAGTTATTACAAATCGCATCTGCTCCCAAAATTTTCCTCTGTCTAGGGGCACCAGACAGGGCTGCCCATTGAGCCCTTTACTATTCACACTTGCCATAGAACCATTAGCCCTTGCTCTCAAATCAACACCCTCAGTAAGAGGTATCAGAAGATGGGGATTGGAATTGAGGTTGTCATTGTATACAGATGATTTATTGCTTTACATATCAGATCCATTGAATTGTATTAATACAATAATTTCAGTGTTGCACAATTTTGGTCAGATCTCAGGATATAAGCTTAATTTAACAAAAAGTGAATGCTTACCCATAAACAAACTAGCTATGCGAATCCCAGACCATGCTCTACCATTTCATATTTCTAGGTCAGGATTTAAATACTTAGGTATCAATATAACACCTCCATTTAACAGCCTCTTTGATGAAAATTTTGCACCACTCATGTCTAAATTGAACTCAGATTTGCAAAGATGGGATGTTCTACATCTAACCATGGCAGGCAGAGTGAACTGCATTAAAATGAATGTTTTGCCTAAATTTTTATTTTTATTTCAATGCATTCCTATTTTCTTGCCAAAGTCTTTTTTCTATAAACTTGACAAACTTATATCTAGATTCATATGGAAAGGTCAAAACCCAAGAATTAAGAAGGATTTCTTACGATCAAGGGTGGAAGGCGGGTTGGCTCTGCCAAACTTTAGAGTTTATTATTGGGCAGCAAATTTCCACAAAATAGCATATTGGATTCAGTCTGCAGATACAGATTGGTGTGAAATGGAGTACATGTCATGCACATCATCATCTCTCCTCGCTCTGGTTTCATCCAACTTTCCCATGAAGATTTCCAGGTTTACATCCAACCCAGTGGTAATATCTACGTTAAAAATATGGGCTCAATTCAGAAAGCAGCATGGCCTGAGGGATACTCTTTTGACTTATACTCCACTATGTAACAATCACAACTTCTTACCAGCTAAACTTGACCACACATTTATCACATGGCATAGGAAAGGAATTAAGAGGTTTAGTGATCTGTATATTAACGGATCCTTTTCTTGTTTTGAGGATTTGTGTTCTAAATATGAGCTCCAGCAAAAGAACCTGTTTTGCTATTTTCAAGCTCGACAATTTGCTAGAAGCCACAGCCCACAATTTCCTATCCTTCCAAGTGAATCACTTTTGAACTTAATTTTGAAGGCTCCTTTTTTTCTGAGGGGTTTCACTACACACTGTTACACAATCATCATGAAAACGGACATTGTCAACCTGGACAAGATAAAAAAAAACTGGGAGAATGAACTTGGAGAGGAAATCTCAGAAGACACTTGGACTGGTGCTTTAAAAAAAGTGAACAGTAGCACGTCTTGTGCAAGACTAAGTTTGATTCAGTTTAAGGTTGTCCATCGCCTACACTAGAGTAGAGCAAGGATCTCTTCCATTTACCCAAATGTTGATAGTAATTGTGTCAGATGTCATATTAATGTGGCAGATTACTCACATGTTTTGGTCTTGCCATTTGTTAACAGGCTATTGGTCTGGTATGATGTACTGTCCAAAGCTTTTGGAGTCACTCTACAGCCTTGTGCAATGATAGCATTATTTGGGGTACCGAACAAGGAAGCAAATTTAACCAAGAACCAACAGAACATTATAGCATTTGTTTCACTGCTGGCACGAAGGCGAATTTTACTTCATTGGAAGTCAGGTGCGCCACCTACTGTCGCTCAGTGGTTGAAAGATGTAATGCTATTTTTACACTTGGAAAAGATCAAATTTGCTATAAGGTGCTCAGACAAATTTCAATCTGTTTGGGAACCCTTTCTATCATACTTTAGTGGTCTCCGAGAGCTCCCACAGGCATTGCAATAAATTAAAAGATTCTATGGGTTTAGCCTTACAATTTGAGCACACACAAAGGCACACTTTGTTTGTTGGCCATAAAGACCTTTGAAGGCAGGTTGTCCCTTGATTAAACTATTTATTTACTGTTTTAATTTGTTTATTTTGACATCTACTTAGGTCTACCAAACATAAAACTAAGGTCTGTTATTGTTATTGGTATGGTTTCTGTTATTTTATTATCACTATTATTTTGGTCCAGTCGGGGTGGGGGGAGGGAAGGGAGGGGGGTGGTTTTGAATGTGTTCAAAAAAAGTTTAAAAAATGAAAAATCTTTTGTAACCATGGTGATGATTTATCGTTGCTATCTCTGATTTTTCAATAAAAAGATATAAAAAAATTTTTGGTCATACTTAAATAAGCTATATTAATACATTTCTTATTAATTTATTTCTTATCTGTTTCTTATTAGTAATAGAGCATTCATCAGGGCCTGTTATCTGACAAATATTCTCTACCTGTCTTGCCCTCTTTGAAACCCTGTCTCCTCAGTATATTGTTCTCTGTCTTTTTTTTAATTATTCACAACAAGTTCAAGTTCTTTGATATTACAGGTGACCATGCTTTATTTACTTTAACTGAGCAATTACATACATCATAAATAATTAAAAATAAATACCCTGTAAATAAACAATAGGTATGGTGGCTAATGGCTCTTCTTGCATTTGTAATATTATCTCTTACTTGCTTTATTTTACAACATTTCCAGTATGGCTTCAAATAAAGTCATAAAGTATGATAACGTACAGTAAACAAACTAAAAATGCACCTTAATAAACATGTGCTAAGGAGGTGCTCTCTCATGCTGCTTGTTGGGGAAGATAGAGGCTGTGGCACGGCAGTAGGCCTATAATGATTTAGCATGCCTAGTACACAGCTCTCGAAATGGCATTAAATATTCTCACAACACTTATAGGCTAAAACGATTAAGAAACTTTATATAAGTTCATAATTACGCCAGTAACGCCACACATCGGCGTACATATGTACAAACCTGTCTGAGACACCCGTCTTCAACTCGGATACCTTCTTCTCCCTCCTCTTCCTCTAAATTGACGGTAGGCAATTATCCAACTTCCGGCGAGTGCAGCATCATTAGATGCGCCACCTACCATAGGGGAGTGTGTACAGAAGGGAACACCTCTCTGTCTGTTTAGCCGTGCGTAAGGCGTAATTGATCGATCGCAAGTGGTTGACGCGACGCAATAGGTAGCCTAGATCAGATAGATAAACTAGATTTTTTTCTAGCGTGAGAAATCGGAGGTATGGCGTGTGAGCGTGTGAAGACAGTCAAATGCATGTGTCTCACGCTCATTGCGTGAGAGTTAGCAGCCCAGGTTTAGGTGTCAGTGTCGGATAGAGAAGGTTCAAACCTGACGCTGTTCTGACAAAATTCGAACACAAAATCAAGCAGTCAAAGAAGAAACGGACCAGCAACGCTCAAACAAAAAGGAGAAGATTGGAGGTAAACACTTTTACCTTTGCTTGCAATTGACAAGTCAAGAATCCTAAGGGATCCTGTACAATCATTGTGGAAATGAGACAAAAGGGATATTTCCTCACTTAGAGTAGGCTATAAATAGTATAATGCTTGTATTACTATTAGCAATATATTATATTAGCAATATAAATGAATCCACATTATATTATAGGGATTATGTGTGTGCCCGTGTGGTTTAATTATTCTTCAAAAGGGCTCTTATTTAGTATTACGACGAAAGTAAGAATTTATCTTAACTACCAGGATAAATCGTTTGGGCGCGAGTCTTGTTGAGGTCTGGGGTCACTGCGATCAGAGTCGGCCGAGTCGCTGTCCGATTCCGAGGCCGCACGGTCAAACCAATGAGCCACATTCACCGATTGCTTCGCAATGGCCATAGGTTCATACATATATGGTTTCACCTCTCGATATTCAATTTGGAGAGTTCCTACTTCAAAATCGCTATCGCTTTCAGACATTTTACACAACCTCTCACAACCAAAGTCTGTACACGTGTGCTCGGTTCGCAAGTAAACACAGAACTGCTTGCAGTCTGTTTGACTTGAATGACGTCACGACGACTGTCCCCTGGCGGTAAAAGTGCGCATAAGTGAGATGTAAACAAACCTTCAGAACTTGCACAAACCAGTATATTTTAACCGTTTTATTCAATTTTAGGGTGCAAATTAGACACCAAGAAGATTGAATTCGCTTTTTGGGTCGTTCTTCTAGAAAATAAAGTTGATATTCTATGTTCCACCTCCGACCCTTGCCTATGACCTTTAGGATATATATATATATATATATATATATATATATATATATATATATATATATATATATATATATATCCATCCTTAGGTAGAGACAGATCAAAACATCTCTGTCTCATGCTAGGAGTGGGTTGTGTGAGGTGTGTAGCAGGTGGAGGTGTGTGCGGGAGTTTGGCGGAGAGTGTGAATTGTTTTTTAATTCTTTTTTCCTTTCTTCTTGCTTTTATTTCTTCCCTTTTACATGCATGATCAGGTGAGTCCTTTTTTTCTTATTTATTGCTGTCGAGTAGTAAGTAGGGTGAAGTTTGTGGATTGTTTCGGGAGGAATGGAGTCTGTTGAGACGCCTCCTCCGTCCATCTGTCATGGTGTGCGGATAGTACCACTGGATCCCGGTGTGACAGTGGAGAAAGTTTTGCTGACTGTAGGCGAGAAAATAGAACATGAAAATTTACTCTATGCTTCTCGAATGAATAGGGCGGTGGTGGTGTTTCTCAAAGAGGAGAAACATATTAGCGACTTAATAGCGAGTGAGGTAATCATCACTGATTTGTTTACCCAAATTTCCCTGTTAGCAGTTTCCTCTACCCACGTAATGGTGTCAGGTGTGCTTCCATTTATTCGAAATGCACTGTTAGAGAACGAGTTAGAGTTTTGGAAAATTTGCTAGCGGGTTTCGGACAGTCAATCTGGGCTGTAAAGACCCAAAGTTGAGACACGTTCAGTCTCTGAGGAGACAAGCTTTTGTGTTTCTTGACTCTCCCACTCAGACACTGGAGGTTTCATTTTGAGTGAAATTTGGTGATGGTTATTATATGGTGTATGCGAGTGCTGGACAAATGAAGTGTTTTGAGTGTGTTGATGTCGGCCATGAACGCTATACATGTCCACATAAACAGCAGGACGTTAATGCTGTTGCTAGCGTGGCGGGCCGCAATAAGGATGTTGGAGGGGAGCGGACAGTGAAGCCCGCTACTGCCTCCGGGGAGGCGGAGGCCTCCGCGGGTACCAGCGTGTTTGCTGTTGCCGCCGGAGAGGCGAATGCCTCCATGAGTACTGGTAGGGAGGCGAATACCTCTGTGAGTACCTGTGGGCCTGTTGTTGCTGCCGGGGAGGCAAATACTTTCACAGGTACCAGTGAACCTGCTGATCTTGGGCAGGTGCAGCGGCATGTGTGGGTGACATAGAGGAGGATGAGGGTTTAAACAGTCAGTGTGGAGGAGAGGTGGAGAACATGGATTATGATACAGAGTCAGAGTGTGGTTATATCGGTGATAGCTCACAGTAGAATGATTTATACTCACTGGAAGAAATTAATGACTTTTTAACTGATTATTTTGGGAAAACTGTAAAAATTAAGGATTATTTCAGTGACACAGACAAATTTATTAGATCAGTTGTGGCTTGGCGAAAACAGGTTGGGGTTGATGTGCTGGATGCAAAGAAATGTCTTAACAAGCATGTCAAAGCTTTCAGGAAGATGGTAAAGGGAAGAACTGGCAAAAGGATGAAACTATCCAATTGATTTTATGATCATGCATCACAGGGGCAGCACGGTGGTGTAGTGGGTAGCACTGTCGCCTCACAGCAAGAAGGTCTGGGTTCGAGCCCCATGGCCAGCGAGGGCCTTTCTGTGCGGAGTTTGCATGTTCTCCCCGTGTCTGCGTGGGTTTCCTCCAGGTGCTCCGGTTTCCCCCACAGTCCAAAGACATGCAGGTTAGGTTAACTGGTGACCCTAAATTGACCGTAGGTGTGAATGTGAGTGTGAATGGTTGTCTGTGTCTGTGTCAGCCCTGTGATGACCTGGCAACTTGTCCAGGGTGTACCCCGCCTTTCGCCCGTAGTCAGCTGGGATAGACTCCAGCTTGCCTGCGATCCTGTAGAACAGGATAAAGCGGCTAGAGATAATGAGATGAGATCATGCATCATCAGGTATGTTTCCTCTGTCTCCTCCTGTTTCTATCTCTCTGTTCTTTTCCAACTCCATGCATACACTCAGGGTAGCCTCTTTAATATAAATTGTGGCAGGGATGGACAAAAGAAAGCTCTACTGTAGCTGCTGAAGTCAACAGAAAAAAATAGACATAGTTTTTTTTTGCAGGAAACACACATTAACAGGGAAAATGAGAGAGACTGGGGACTGTGGTAAGTGTGGATTTATACACACTCAGCCATGGTACTAACTGCTTGGGGGGGGGGGGGGGCATCTGGACTACAGCAAGCAGCTGTTCCTGCTGAGGCGGGAGGAAGCTGACCTGACTGGGCTTACTCCCTTCTACTTTTCTGTTTTCAAGTGTTGGAGAGTACCAAAGGTAACCAGAGATCCTGCTCCTACAGCGGGCCTGTGGCTGTTGGAGAAGCCTTTGTTTTTCAACAGTCTCATTAGAGCAGAGGTTCTGACATCAGCCAGTCTGAGATCTTCTCTCAGAGAGGCTGGATGTGTAAAGCTCGGCCGCCTGCTGATGCCCGTGGAGGTCCTGGAGCAGACCATAAACATCAGACCGAGGCTGCTGTCCAGAGTGGTAGAGGAGGTGTTAAGATAATTTCCTGAAGGACTGAAGGCCTTTATCATGGAGGATGCTTCCCTTCTTGATCACTGGGATAAAGCTGCTGAATACACCTTTCCTCTCCTGGATGTTAGTGCCAATGTGACTGAATGCCAAGAAGGAGAAGATTGTCTCCTCTCCTTCAGAATATCACAGCTAGGAAAGTTTGAAGGCTTGGGGAAGAAAGCACTGTATTTCATGTGTGAAGGTACAGAACTTTCAGTCACTTTGGGACATAAAAGTGTTGAGGTGGGCTGAATTTTTTGGCCCAGGCTCATCCCTGAAAGGCTGCTGGCAGTCCCTGTATAAACGGCCTGTTGAAAAACGGGCAGCTGACCTCCAATGGAGGATCGTGCAGGGGGCAATAGCCACAAACAGACACATAGCACACCTGGATCCTGATCACGGGGAGGGTTGTTTTCTCTGTTCACAAGCAGAGACTTTAGCACATTTATTTGTTCAGTGTTCACGTTTGGTGACACTTTTTGATCTGTTGAGGGTATTGGTTCAGGGTTTGGGGGGGGGGGGGGGGGGCACTTTTCTTTTCAGTTGTTTATCTATGGTCCAAAGTATTCAGCAAAGTAAGGGAAGATCCACTCAATGATTCATTTTTTTTTAGCCACTGCTAAGCTGTATTTGAGCCATTCCACTGAATCGGTGCCATTTCCGTCCCTAGAAAAGTATATGTATAAATGCACATAATCTGACAAATCTGACATTCTGACAATCTGGCATCTGACAAATTTGGAACATTCCATAAATCACATGCTCAACAGGAAGTTACATCAGTTGTGTCTTCTGAAGGCCATGGGAAGACCAAAAGTTAGTTCTCTCATTTACTTTTCTGTATATTTGATTATTTTTTAACTTTGACTGATAAGGTCAATGTCAACATACTGTCCTGTTACTTAAATTATTTCTTAGATGATATTTGTTTATTTTAAAAATACAGATTTTAGGTAAATCACTAGAATGTACTAAGTGTGGTCATGCTATTAGTGATGACGCCATGTGGCTTAATTCCATGTATTAGCTAATCCTAGGCTAAAAACTCAGTCCTGTTTTGGTAACAGGACTGAAAAAAATGTAGCCATCTTTGACTTCCAGACCTTGTAAAAAATAAATTATGTAGCCTGAGGTTGACCAATACACATTTTGAATAATTAAATGTGTGTTATTATAATCAGTGTTGAAAATATATAACAAATTAAGTTTAATTTGGGAGTGGTACATCAAGCAAATGGCACCCATTCGGTGGAATGTCCCATTTGGTTGAGCCATGGGTATCAGGGTGTGGGCTCTGTGGATGCTGAGCAGATTTTCAGAGGGCTTCTTAAAGCACGGATCAGAATGGAACATTCTTTTAATACTTTGGTGGATGACCTTATGACTTATTAGAGTGACTGTGGGCTGTGGGAGGTGTACTGTGTACTCTTGGAATTGAGGGAGAGTTGCTGCTTTCACTTTGATTTTGTTTTTTGTTTGTGTGTGTGTATTTCTCTACTTGAGCAATGACCAAAGTTAATTGATACCCTTTGTCCTCACACTTTTTGTAAAATAAAGGTTTTCTCAAGTCAAGTCTCTCTCTCTCTCTCTCTCTCTCTCTTTCTCTCCACACGCGTATACACACAATGTTAGAGGTGCAGAAATGTCTCATTTATGACACTAAATGCGAATCTCTTGCCTAATGGAGTTAAATTTGATTAAAATGTGGTAATATCAATATAATATCCATATGATATGATAACATTATGATATCCATATGTAATTCCATAACATATTGAAATATATTCATAATGTTTTGCGTATATTTATTTAATAATTAACTCGATGTACTTACATTGTACAAGAAAAGTAATTGAACCCTGGCAGCAGATTCAACACTAGTTTCCCCAGTTGACTGTGAGAGTCCCTTGGAGGCGCATACACATTCCTTGTTTTCAGCTGTGAGCAAGTCGCTCTTTGTTGTGAAAGAGTGATCCGGTTTCTTATAAATTCAGAGCAGACTAAAGGACTACTTGGGCTATGACAGGGCTGCCAACTTTTCAAAATTCCTTGGAGTGAGATTTTTTTTTTGGGGGGGGGGGGGGGGTCGACGGCAAAATTTTTCCGTACACCACGCAGTAAGTGGGAATTTTGTATTCAGTTTGATATTCACTTGTCCCCCTGCATTCTGGTGTTTTGTTTGTGGGTCGTCCAGCTGGAGATGGACAATGAAGGGGGGGTTGAGATTTTGGATTTAGTAGATGTTCCTGCATTCTGGTGGATTTTTGGAGTGGCCTGCTGTGCCATACCTACATTCTTACACACCCTGACTTGCCAGGCCTTCAGCTTGTGGCCAACAAAAGCACCAAGTTTTGGCTTAAAAGCCCCCACACTAGAAAACTACAGATGACTGCCAATGTTCCTGTAGTCCTATAGACCTGTGTTTCAGATTTAAAGGCAAGTTCATGTTTGAAAATATTTCATCAGCTAAGCCTAAACACCTTCTGAATTGAAACTACCATAAATGTTAAGTTTTTAATAACTGTTGCAAAAATAAGATTGTCCCTCACTGACTATTATGCATTTAAGGGCTTTCCCCACCACTGGGTTCAGCAGAAGATTGGCATGGGGAAAAATATCAACAGCAAAAGAACAAATAAAATGCTTAAACAGTAAGCAAAATGTGCATGTGCTACAAGAAACATTGAAATGATTAAGTTTGAACAGTATTGAAACACAAAAAGCTGAACCGTGGCCATAGGTGGGAATGTGCACACAAAGTTGGGCTTAAAAATTTTGGTCATACTTAAATAAGCTATATTAATATATTTCTTATTAATTTATTTCTTATCTATGTTTCTTATTAGTAATAGAGCATTCGTCAGGGCCTGTTATCTGACAAATATTCTCTACCTGTCTTGCCCTCTTTGAAACACTGTCTCCTCAGTATATTGTTCTCTGTCTTTTTTTTTTTATTATTCACAAGTTCAAATTCTTTGATATTACAGGTGACCATGCTTTATTTACTTTAACTGAGCAATTACATACATCATAAATAATTAAAAATAAATACCCTGTAAATAAACAATAGGTATGGTGGCTAATGGCTCTTCTTGCATTTGCAATATTATCTCTTACTTGCTTTATTTTACAACATTTCCAGTATGGCTTCAAATAAAGTCATAAAGTATGATAACATACAGTAAACAAACTAAAAATGCGCCTTAATAAACGTGTGCTAAGGAGGTGCTCTCCCGTGCTGCTTGTTGGGGAAGATAGAGGCTGTGGCACGGCAGTAGGCCTATAATGATTTAGCATGCCTAGTACACAGCTCTCGATATGGCATTAAATATTCTCACAACACTTATAGGCTAAAACGATTAAGAAACTTTATATAAGTTCATAATTACACCAGTAACACCACACATTGGCGTGCATATGTACAAACCTGTCTGAGACACCCGTCTTCAACTCGGACACCTTCTTCTCTCTCCTCTTCCTCTAAATTGACGGTAGACAATTATCCAACTTCCGGCAAGTGCAACATCATTAGATGCGCCACCTACCATAGGGGAGTGTATACAGAAGGGAACACCTCTCTGCCTGTTTAGCCGTGCATAAGGTGTAATTGATCGATCGCAAGTGGTTGGCACGATGCAATGGGTAGCCTAGATCAGATAGATAAACTAGATCTTTTTCTAGCATGAGAAATCAGAGGTATGGTGTGTGAGCGTGTGAAGACAGTCAAATGCGTGTGTCTCACGCTCATTGCGTGAGAGTTGGCAGCCCAGATGATGTTGTTCTGGAAAACCATGTTAGCTTGATGATGGATCTTAAGAGGTAATTAATGACATTCTTGGGCTTAAGAGGCTTTAGGGAAACCAACCCCTGACTGTTTTCCACTGACCTCTCTCATCACCAAGATGTTTCTGCCTACAGAACTGCTGCTCACTTGATGTTTTTTGTCGAATATAGTGCATCCAGTAGAGTTGAGCCACCATTGAAACAATACCCTTCTCTCCTTAAAGCTAGAGTGTAATTTTTAGAAGCATTTTTTGTTATTTTTTGAAATTCTCTTTACATCCTGACAGCAATGACTAAATCAAATGCTCTGACAATAAAAAGAAAAAAAATCCATCATCTGTGCCCTCCCCCCAGTAATTAGACAGTGCATGTTCATATGTTTCAGAGGAGTGGCTTTGGAGGGAGGACTGAAAGAAAGAAGTGGAATTTTAGGTTTGATACTTTCAAAATCTAGCTTAATCTAGCTGGTTTCTCAAAATTTACCAGCTTAACTTTAACAGACAGACAGCAAATACCTAAGAATGTACACCTGTTCCAGATTTTCCGGTTGTTCTGACGAAGAACTGACTATCCTTTGCAATTGTCCCAGTGTCAGTCACAGGACCAGTTACCTGCCCAATGTACTGTCCTTCCACAGAGCCAGCATCAGTTACTTATTCTTCCCCTGTCTCAGTTGCAGCCTATGATACTTCCCTAGTGTTTATCACCAATCCTAAGTCTATCTTTTCAGCCTCTCAGTGCAGATAAGTCCTACTCTTACAGAGTACAAGTACAAGGAAGTTATCAAGAATCCTAATGAGTGCTCAAAGCTCCACAACTCTTTAGGAGAAGTCAGATACTGAACAGAGACTCAGGAATAGAGAGGTTTTGACCAGTTTAAATTATAATAGGCTGTTCAAGTGATACTGTGTAGAAAGAAATAGCATAATATTTATCCCTCATGATGGACTACAAAAGTTATTGTGTTTCTTGGCAACAGAATATGCAACAGCACAGTAGTGCTGATTTGAAACCATTAGGCATCCATCATCAGATAAATCAAACAGTGTTAGCAGATACTGTATGTCACCTTACATCATCTGCAGATTTATTTCCCTACTGTTTATCAGGAAGTAATAAACAAACAAGCTGCCTTCATGCAGAGGAAAAAGCTTGCCAGGGTTCATCAAGTAATTGGGAGAACACATTAAAATTGTTGAGCCACCAAAAAAAAAGTGTACATGAATCAGAAAATTTCATAAGTACAGCTATCTCCATCTCATATTATGCATATTAATAATTTTCTGTAAAATGAAATGTAAAATGAAAAGTCTTAGGATGCAAAAAAGATATGTCTCATATTTCACTTATACTGTATATCAGCATGCAGCACATAACAGTATGTTAAGCCGTATGCATAACAGGTTGGAACTGAAGTTCTTTTTACGTGCATGTTTTTTAGCTGCCTTGATCGACCTTGAACGCCTGGTATATAAGTTAACAAAGTTCTTCTTCTCCCATTCCTCTACAGCAAGTTTGAGAGACTCATAAGATTCAAATTTTGCACCTTCATGCAAAAATTGTGAACACTTATCCTGCACTGAGTTGCTCGTTTCTTCAGCCAATTTTTCAATCTGTTGATAGCGATTTGCGCATGCACTACTGGAACTTACGTTCATGTCATAAGAATATGGAAAATATTATTCTTACAACTCATCGTAAGAATAGCCACTTCCTTAAATCTAATACATTTCCACAAACAAAGGCAAAGTGTAAGTGCAGCTTGTGTCTGTGATGTACAAAAGCAGGGGATTATTGAGTGGATAATGTCCATACACCAAAAATGTGTGTGCACTACAGTGACCTTTTCTCTTCAGCAAAGTTTGCATAAAAGGAAAAAAATTATCTGATTTTTTTTTACTCTTTATATAGTTTTCGAGATTTGAGCTTTGTTTTGATTCTGAGGAAATTTTGTTGAAATCTGGCAATCTTGGTTAATGATATTAGCTCTTCTGTGTGCACCATGCCCACTAGGCATGGTGCACACAGAAGAGCGCATACTGTAGTGAACATGAACAAAGGTATGTCTAAAATGTGACAAACAAATTTGTCAATTCTTAAATGTCTGTTATCGGGTTACTCTAAAAATTCAAGTGTGATCATCTATTACTTAGTTTTGCCACAGGCCAAATGAACGTAGGTGCTGACTAGACCCAAAAGCAGACTCATGTGCACAGGATTGGAGTAGAAAATGTCTTTAATCCTTGAAGCGTGAGTCACAGGGAGAGGAGAGCAACAGCCAATGGAAAATCCAGAACGGAAAATTAGGAAAACGGCAGCTAGCACAAAACAGGAAGAGTAGAAGTACCAGACGAGCACAGAAGCAGGGAAAAAAAGTCAGAGTCCTGAATGCAACCCCACAGTGGGAAAAAGAGCTCACAGCACAAAACAAAAGTAAAGAGTCCAGAGCACTCCTGCGACAGGAGAAATGCGCTCGCAGTCCCAAAAATGAACGGAAAAAGTAATCCAAAAAGGGGGAGTGGAGTAAGCCCAACATGCACAGCAAAGTGGAAAAGTAAGAGAGTCTGAAGCAAAACTGGGGGGGAAAAACAAGTGAAATAACAGTGTGAGGTGAAGACAATCCCACGCCGAGAGAATCTCCAAGCAGTATAATCTAGAGCCATAGATGAGTTGATAAAAGACAGGTATGCTGGCTGCAGTGCGGGGGAGGCTCAGAGAAGACTAGGGAGTGGAGTAAAAGACTGGATCAGGACCTAGACATTCCCAGCTGGCTCGTGACAGTACCCCCCTCCTACAGACGCCTACAGACGACGCAGGTGGGGCCTCAGGGTTCTTGTGGTGGAAGTCCCTGATGAGAGAGGGGTCCAAGATGAAGCATACAGGAACCCAACACCTCTCCTCCAGGCCATACCCCTTCCAGTCGACCAGGTACTGCAACCCCCTACTTCGCCAACGGACCTTTAGCAGCTTCTTGATAGCATAAGCCTCACCTCCATCAATGAACTGGGGGGAGGAGGGGTCTTGGAGGGAGGGGAGAAAGGGCTGGAGACCAGGGGTCTCAGTTGAGAGACATGGAAGGAAGGGTGAGCACAACGCATAGACCTAGGTAACATCAGCCTGACAGTAGTGGGGTTAATAACTTTGGAAATGGGAAAAGGACCAACAAATCTGGGTGCCAGCTTATGAAAGGGGGTTTGAAGGGAAAGGTTGGCAGTGGATAACATAACCCTCTGCCCAGGATGATAGACTGGAGCTGGTGTGTGGCATCAGTTCACCTTCCTCTTATATCGGACTTTGCCATCATCAAGAATTGGTTATGCACACATTACTTTAGGCAGTCTATAAACTCATCCAATTTGCACTACTGTTTATAATTGCACTAGCCATACCCACAGACTATAATCTGTTAGGTGCCTATGTCACTTTATTGTCCTGATGTCAATATCAGGGACCTTTATATTTTATATATTTAAGATTAGTGTGTATTAGTCATATATTTTATGCTTAGTGTTTGTTTAATGTTTATTGCTGCACCATGGGTTTGAGAGTAATGCAATTTCAATCTTCTGTATGTCCCATACATATTGCAGTATTGACAATAAAGTTGACTTTGACTTGACTTTGACTATAGTCGGCTGGAATGTAGCAGATGACAGCTGGCACATGCCCACACCTTGCAACAGTGTCGAATGAAAGCTTGGGCAGAAGGAACAGATGCCTCCTCCTCTTGCTCGGGAAAAAGAGGTGGCTGGTACCCGAGACAACACTGAAATAGGGTCAATCGAATAGAGGATGAAGAAAGGCTATTGTGTACATATTCAGTCCAAGGCAGGGCCTGGTTCCAGGAAAATGCATCGCTTGTGGTCAGGCACCATAGGGCAACCTCTAAGCTCTGATTAATGTGCTCTGTCTGTCCATTCATCTGAGGGTGGTAACCTGAGGAAAGACTAGAGGTGGCGCCAATGAGTTTACAGAATTCCCTACAAAAGTGAACAGAGAATTGTGGACCTCTGTCAGACACGATGTCCAGTGGTAGGCTGTGAATCCTGAAAATATTGTTAATAAGTAGTTCAGCAATCTCTTTAGCAGATGGCAGCTTGGGGAGAGGGACAAAGTGAGCCATTTTAGAGAAATGATCAACAATAGTCAAGATACAGGTGTTACCCTTGGAACTGGGGAGGCCGGTGACAAAATCCATGGCAATATGGGACTAGGGACAATGAGGAACAGGTCCCTCATGTCTTAATAGTCTGGCCATGAGCTGGTTACCAGTCTTGTTTCTGGAACACATATAGTTGGCCACCAGAAACATTGCCTGAGGACAAAGAGGGTTCGGGCCACCCTAGAGTGACAGGCAAGAAGTGAACTGTGCCCCCACTGAAACACCTAGGAACATACACAACTGGGAACAAACAGAGCATTAGTTGGTCCATTACCAGGACCTGGAACCCTGGCCAGAGCCTCCTGAACAGCTTTCACAATGTTGAACTGGGCGGCAGCCACAAGGCAGTGGGCAGGAAGGATTGGTTCAGCAGTGTCTTACTGGGAGTCAGGTGAGAACTCTCTGGAGAGGGCATCTGGTTTGGCATTCTTGGAGCTTAGTCTGAAGGAAAGCACAAAGTTAAAGCGTGAAAAGAATAAAGACCACCTAGCTTGGCGTGAGTTAAGTCGCTTAGCAGATTTGATGTACTCAAGATTCTTATGGTCAGTCCAAATGATAAAAGGGGTCTCAGTCCCCTCTAATTAATGTCTCCACTCCTCCAGGGCCAACTTGATGGCCAATAGTTCCCAATCACCTATGCTATAGTTGCACTCAGCCGGAGTCAAGCAGTGCAAGAAGAATGCACAGGGGTGCATCTTGTCATCCTTAGTTGATCTCTGGGACAGGACTGCCCCTACTCCTGTGTCAGAGGCATCCACCTCAAGCACAAACTGAGCTATAGGGTCTGGGATGATAAGGACAAGTGCAGTGGAAAATTTGGTCTTGAGGGATGTGAATGGATCCTCAGCATGGTTGTTCCAGAGAAAGGGGTGCTTGGAGGATGTGAGTTCTGTAAGAGGGGCAGCAATGGAGCTATCATTCCTGATAAACCTTTGAGTAAAAAAAAATTGCAAACCCCAAGAAGCGTTGCAGCTCCTTGCAAGAGGAGGGAATGGGCCAATTCGAGACTCCCTTGACCTTGTCTGGGTCCACTTGGACCTTACCTGGGGAGATTGTGCACTTATTGAACTCACGTTTCTGTGCCTTAGCGAAAAGTTGGTTTTCTAGTAGTTGCTGCAGAACCTGTCCGACACAGAAAGTTTCACGTGTGGGAGAAAAGATCAAGATGTCATCAAGGTATACAAAGATGAACTGGTTGATGAACTCTCGTAAGACGTTGTTGACCAGTGCTTGGAAGACCGCTGGTGCGTTAGTGAGCCCAAATTGTAAGACCAAGTATTCATAGTGCCCAGTGGGTGTATTGAAGGCCGTGTTCCACTCATCCTCCTCCTTAACGTGTACCAGGTGATAGGCATTGCGTAGATCCAGCTTAGAGAAATATTGGGCCCCTTGCAGCAGCTCAAAGGCCATGGACATGAGAGGTAGTGGGTAGCAGTTCTTAATGGTGATCACATTTAAGCCACAATAATCAATGCATGGCCTGAGAGACTTGTCCTTCTTGATCATGAAAAAGAAACTTGCTCCCACCAGAGATGATGAGGGATGAATGATGCCAGCTGCAAGAGACTCTGATATATACTTGTCCATGGCCTCTCTCTCGGAGGGAGAGAGGGAATAAATGCAACCCTTAGTGGGAGTAGTTCCAGGAAGCAGATCGATAGGGTAATCGTAAGGTCGATGAGGAGGGAGAGAGGTGACCTGGGCCTTACTGAACACCTGACTGAGGTGTTTAAGCAGAATTGGCAGGCAAAGTTCATGCAACATATAACTCTCAGAATCCTGGGTTGCAGTTTTATTTAAGGCCTACAATCCTGTTACCAAAAAAGTTGGGATGCTGTGTAAAATGTAAATGAATACAGAATGCTATGATTTGCAAATCATTAGAAACCCTATATATAATTGAAAATAGTACAAAAGACAAAATATCAGATGTTGAAACTGAGAAATTTTATTGTGTTTTGAAAAATTATGCTCATTTTGAATTCAGTGCCAGCAACACATTTAAAAAAAAGCTAGGACAGGAGCAAAAAACCCTTGGTGGAACATCTTACAACTAAACAGGTTAATTAAGGTCACAACTTAACAGGTTAGCAAGATGATTGGGTATAAAAGAGCATCCCAGAGAGGCTGAGTCTCTCAGAAGTAAAGATGTGGAGGGGTTCAGTGCTCTGTGAAAGACTGCATGGGCAACAATTTAAGAATAATGTTTTTTAGTGTAAAATTGCAAAGAATTTTGGGATCACATCATTGATGGTACATAATATCATTAAAAGATTCAGAGAATCTGGAGAAATCTTTCTACCCAAGGGACAAGGCTGAAAACCAACACTGGATACCTGTGAACTTCAGGTCCTCCAGTGACTCTGCCTTAAAATCAGATACGATTCTCTCATGGAAATGACCGTATGGGCTCAGGAACACTTTTAAAAAACATCGTCTTGTGAACACAATTCATCACTGGACCAACAAATTCAAGTTAAAACAATATATAAACAATATCCAGAAACACTGCAGCCTTCTCTGGGGCCGAGCTCTTTTACAATGGACTGAGGTGAAGTGGAAAACTGTTCGATGGTGTGATGAATTTAAATTTGAAATTCCTTTTGAAAATCATGGACGCTGCATCCTTTGCACTAAAGAGGAGAAGGACCATCTGGCTTATTATCAGCGCACAGTTCAAAAGCCAGCATCCGTGATGGTATGGGGGTATGTTAGTGCACATGGCATGGGTAGCTTGCACATCTGGGAAAGGACCATTAATGCTGAAGGATATATGCAGGTTTTGGAGCAACATGCTGCACTCCAGACAACATCTTTTTCAGGGAAGGCCTTGCTTATTTCAGAAAAACAATGCCAAACTATATTCTGCACATATTATAGCTGCATGGTGCCATTGTAAGAGTCCGGGTGCTAAACTGGCCTGTCTGCAGTCTAGACCTGTCATCTATTGAAAACTATTGGTGCACTATGAAACTTAAAATACAACAAAGGAAACCCCGAACTGTTGAACAACTGAAACTGTCTAACAGGCAAAAATGGGACAACATTTATTTTATTTTCAAAACTACAGCAACTGGTCTTCTCAGTTCCCAAATGTTTACAGAGTTTTGTTAAACATAGAGGTAATGCAACATAGTGGTAAATATGACCCTATCTCATTTTTTGAAACATGTTGCTGACATCAAATTCAAAATGAGCATATATTTTTTTCAAAAAAAGAATTAAATTTCTCTTTTCCACATTTGATATGTTGTCTTTGTATAATTTTCAATGAAATATGGGGTTTCCATAATTTGGAAATCATCACATTCTGGTTTTTTATTTATATTTTACACAACTTTTTTGGAAACAGGATTATAGATCTTACTGACTTTATTTAACTTGATACTGCAGTCACAAGTAATGGTTGTGTTATGTATGCTTCATGCCTAGTCTCTGTTTAAGACCCTGATTCAATCCTTGTCATCAGCTGAGATCCAGTTCCCATTTCTCTCTATTTGCTGACACCTAACAAGTTAAAAGAAAATCCTGAATAAATGAGTAGAGAAACATAATGAGTGCAGATGCTTTTAGACAGTTGTACTGCATTATGCAATTAAACAATTAACATCTATATTCTGTGACATGTCAGCTAATGCTGAGAAGACTCAATTGACCTTGGAACAAAATGGCAAGTAGAAAATATCTAAGTGACTGTGAAAGAGGGTTAATTATTGTGACATGGGTTAGGGCAGGAGCTTCAGTCACTATTCAGCTGACTGTGTTTCAGATGGAACAATGCATGATATCTGCGTTTAGATTTGTGTGAAAGGCATCATTAAGTAAGAATGGAAATTGTGATCGAAAGCAGACATTTAATGATGTGATGCTCATGCATTAGTGTGATATATAAGAAAAAAAGAGAAAAGCTGTTCTTTAGGTGTCTCAAAAACGTCAATGCTAAATGTACTCAGCCATCAGCAAGAACATTCCATCAGTAACTTCACAGAGAGGGATGTAACAGAAGTGTTGCTGGGCATAAACACCTAATTACAAAGAGAGTTACAATGCCAAAATTTGAGAGGTCAGTGGTGCAAAACTATTGGGCTACAGCGATATGATTAAAAAAAAAAGATTTACCCTCAACCATTTTCTGAAGCAGGGGCGGCATGGTGGTGTAGTGGTTAGCACTGTCGCCTCACAGCAAGAAGGTCCGGGTTCGAGCCCCGTGGCCGATGAGGGCCTTTCTGTGTGGAGTTTGCATGTTCTCCCCGTATCCGCGTGGGTTTCGTCCGGGTGCTCCGGTTTCCCCCACAGTCCAAAGACATGCAGGTTAGGTTAACTGGTGACTCTAAATTGACCGTAGGTGTGAATGTGAGTGTGAATGGTTGTCTGTGTCTATGTGTCAGCCCTGTGCTGATCAGGCGACTTGTCCAGGGTGTACCCCGCCTTTCGCCCATAGTCAGCTGGGATAGGCTCCAGCTTGCCTGCGATCCTGTAGAACAGGATAAAGCGGCTAGAGATAATGAGATGAGATGAGATTTTCTAGAGCAGGGGGAGAGTGTTTGTGTGGCAGTAGAACAGTATGAACACTTACCCTCTATAGTGAGGGGGGTTCAGTGGCTCTGTTATATTCTCTGAGGCATTTTACTAGCATGGTTTGGGTCCACTTGTACCCTTAGAGAGAGGACTGATTTCAAATCATTTAAGTTATTCTGATTGATTACCTTTATCGAAAGATGAAACATTTCTGTTGGAGATTTTGGAGCAGTGTGTTTGACAGCACTCTCTAACACCATCATTGAAACACCAACTGAAGAAATATATTTGGAAGAATAGTGTTCAACACTCCAGTAGAGTGCCAGAGACATGTAGAATCTGTGCCAAGGTGTATGTTTTGGTGGCTTGTGGTGACCCAACA
Source organism: Neoarius graeffei (assembly GCF_027579695.1). NCBI lineage: Eukaryota > Metazoa > Chordata > Actinopteri > Siluriformes > Ariidae > Neoarius > Neoarius graeffei. Next base: position 25,291,871 of record NC_083595.1, read on the forward strand.
CTTTTTACTAGGATGTTTTTTTACTTTAATTGGTCACTTGTCTGTTTCAGCTCTATCCATCTGTCTTCCCCTGTTCTTCTTTGTGTGTGTGTGTGTGTGTGTGTGTGTGTGTGTGTGTGTGTGTGTGTGTGTGTGTGTGTCCACAAAGTCAAGCTCAGTCCTCAACCCCAGCTACAGTACATCAGCTGACTGCAGCTGATCTCAAGCCAGCCCACATCATCAGCTGACAGCTCAGCTGATTCCCTTCTACGCATTCTATTGGCATATCTCTCATAGAGTGCCTTATTTAAGCTGTTTTAACCTGCCTATTTTTGCTGCTTCTTCTGCAAGACATTTTGCAAGAGATCACCATTTCCATTCACCGGCGCTCTCGTTTGGCAAGTAGAAGTCTTCTGCTCTCAGGATTAACAAATGGCCTGTGCCAGGCTCCTGGAAATCTTGTTAACAAATAGCATTGCAGCTCCATTTGGAGCTTCCCACAAGGAACTGTTTGCGTTTTTGCGTGGGGCATCTGCATCGAGCCCCCAGCTGCAGATCTTTTCAGTTCCTCTACTCCTAGGGAAGCTGCCAAAAACAAAAACACTGCCCGCACCTCTGAACAGTCCCAACTCTGGCCACTCCACTGCCCAAGTGTGGGTGCAATCAGTTAATTATTGAAATTAAGTGATCAATCTCATCAAATCAGTCTCATTAAATTTGAAGGTTAATAATTAAAATGAATCAATCCCATTGAATCGTTTACTTTGACTCATTTGAATTGAATCATACCATAGAATCAGTCTCATTTGAAGTGAATCATTCAGTGAATCATTTAGTGAATCGTTCAATGAATCATTTAGTGAATCATACCATTAATCCTGGATAAATTACCAAACAGCTAGATTATGGTATATTTCCAAATTATTACGATCACTTACCATATTACATAACTTATATATGCACCCTTTTGAATCCTTTGAGAGATTGGGAACTTCAGATATTGTTCACACCAACAAGATGAATATACACAGCTTTGATAATAAATGAATTTATTATACAAAGAAAAATAATAAATCAATTTATACAAATATGATATGGTGTGTGTGTGTGTGTGTGTGTGTATGGCCTAGCTTGTTGCTAGCTAAAACCAAGGAATGTTATCTAAATAGAACAAAGGATTAGCTCTGTTGCTAATGTGTGCTTGTGTGTGTGTGTGTGTGGGAAGGACTTGACCATGTGTTTAGCCTCGTATAGCTAACTACATGTGGTGGAGGCCTAGATTAGCCTTGTGTTGCTAGTGTGTGTTTGTGAAAGGCCCTATGGCCTAGCTAAAGTGTGTTTGTTAGGCCTGGTGAGGCCTACTGAGCACGTGTTGCTAAAGACAAAGGGAAGCTGTAGCTAACCCACTAGCTCATAACCATACTGAATCCACTGAAATCTTGATGAGATCAAGATGTATAATAATGAAATTAAAATGTTAGTAAGAAAGAAAAGCATGCACAGCCTATCTATTAAAAACAATTGAGAGATTAACAAAATAAATCAACACGCTGCGTGTTTTAACAGTGTAACAATAAACCTGGGTTTAAATTCACACTATTTCAAATAAAAGCAAATTCCTAAGACTATCTTAATTATGCCCAAATGCCAAAATCTTACTTAATCCTGCCTTTAGCAAGATATGAAGAAGATGTTCGCCGTTGCAGAGCTTCACTGTTCATGAAGCACGTGAGCCGCCCGTGTAGAAAGTGCAGAGTCTTCTTGGGTCCGGCGGAGCACTTGGGTGGTTCCCGTGGAAAGCAGAGGACTCTTGGTCCGAACTTCAGCGTTCGTGAGGAAAGGTCTCTGATCAGAATAAGATGCACAGCGCTTTTGAGTTAAAAAGGATTCAATCGCTTCTTAACTTTTAACTGCCTGGGCTGCAGTCGTGACGTCACTTCTAATACAAATAAACCGGTTGTAACTCAGGTTGAGTTTAAAGATCGCGCTATTCTAGAGTTTACCTTGGCCAAGGGTAAGAAATCACGCTGAATGATGGATCTTGCAAGAAGGAAGTGTTTTCGGGTTTGAGAGCATCTCTTTATGCGTCTCGACTCCTTGGAAACCGGACGCGAGAGACAAAGGGCTGAGGAATTCCAGGCGGTTTATGCCTTCCTGGAGGATGACGTAGATGATCCTGCCCACGCGTGACGTAGGTCACGCGGAAGAGGACTGGGACTTGTAGTCCCCAGAGACAAAATGGCGGCATGATACCTACACAAGAGATCGCAAATCTAAGCTCAGAAGCCGCACCTCCTTGTCAGCCTTGTCCAGCATCCAGTATCACCTGCCACCATGAACTCCAGAATCCAAGCCCTGGAGTCTGGTCAGCTCCTTCTACAAGTTTGTGTTTCCCGGCAACAGAGGGTTTATTTACATCCTCCATGCTCCCAAGTTAGCCGTGGGGCCAGCTCCTGCATTGCAAAACAATGACATCACCACCCAACTATTCAATCTGACAACTTGCATTAACACTATAGGTATAGCTCCCTGTAAATATTTTGGGGAAAGAGAAAAAAACAACAAAAAAACCCACCTAACAATTGATTTATCTGCTCTTTGCAATGACAAAGCTCAAAACAACAATAGTCTCATTCATGTCATGCCTTTACACCCTTTGCATTGGTATTTATTTGGCTAAATGGAGAGATAGGATGTATTTCTCAGTCAGGCTCATGTTTGGTAGTCGCAGCAGTCCAAAATATTTGACACCTCATCAGGGGTTGGACCCTCTTTAACAACTGTAAATTGCTTTCATGCTTCACCTCTTGCTAGTGACTTTTGCTAGTGGACGACCCAATTCAAAGCCAGACCGATGTATCTTAGTGCTCAAACATACATTTACAATTTGGGTATTTCTCTATCTGAAGAGAAAACATCAGGCCCTCTCCAGTCTATAGAATTTCTAGGCATCACCTTAAACAGCAACCGGATGCAAGCTTCACTGCCTCTTGGAAAAAAATGTAATTTCATCAGAGAGGTCATGAGAAGTGCAGAAGGCAATAGCAATTTCAAAAGGGATTGTTTCTATGTTTGGACATCTTAATTACGCAATGCGTGTTATTCCCAAGGGATGCTATTTTGTATCCAGATTTCTTGACCTCTGTAAATCTGTAGAGAACACCATGATAGGGTGAGCTTGGATACAGGCTGCAGATCTGAACACCAGTTCTGGTCTCCTTCTGTTGGGTGGGTGGAACGGTATCTCATTCTTCTATAACAGGAGGTGTGTTCTGCCTGCCCCAAGGCTTTTCATGTATGCACATCGAAGGGCAGGGAGGTCCCAGAACAGAACCACCTGCCAAATAAAACTTGTTGCAAATATTACAATGTAAATAAAGTTCCTTGATGAAAGTGGTCCTGACAGAACTTGTGTTATTCCGTGGACTAAGATATTTCATCTTTCACCTTTCTATCAGCATTAGACTTAACCTGTGTCTTTGTTCATGTACTTAGAAAAGTCTTGCAAATGTTTTTCAGCAGCAAATCAGGAGTAAAATATTGGCAGTGACGTAAAAATCTTAAATGCCTTTCCCTTGTATATCCTTCTTTTTCAGTCCCTGTCAATTTTTCAGATTTTCTCAAGAGCTTTAAATAAGAATTGTCTAATGCACACTGTCTCTGACATACACACTTTCAGTTAACACTTTTGTTAACACTTTAATTATCCAATTAACAAATATAGACATTTTAACGTTATTTTAGTTATATCTACAATGTATACAACTCTATATAAAGCAAAATATTATGTGTGAGCATGCATTTTGTGCTGAGGCTGAAGTGAAGTTCCTGAACCTTATCTCTTATCCTAACACACATTCATTATGTTATAACACTGCATCACCATACTGTTGGTTTGCAGTCAGTATAAAGAATTATACTGGACAGTTTTTATGAGGACATTACTGTGTGGGATCGTGAGAGGTGGCAGATAATTTGTGAAAAGGGGCTCATTTTTTAATTCTTCAAAGAGAAAAAAACTTGCTGTAGTATTGATAAAACTGGATGCATGATTTAATTACATTCAAATAATCACACAGGCAAGCATGATTATTTGAATACACAGAAGTAGGCCTTTAAACTCAGCCTGTCAGACTCAATGAAAGAAAGAGTGACAGAGCAGATCTAAGGCAAAAAGAACTGACAGAATTATAGAAAGAGGGAGATTTTTAAAAAATAAAGGTACAGTGGTGCTTGAAAGTTTGTGAACCCTTGAGAATTTTCTATATTTCTGCATAAATATGACCTAAAACATCATCAGATTTTCACACAAGTCCTAAAAAGTAGATACAGAGAACCCAGTAAAACAAATGAGACAAAAATATTATACTTGGTCATTTATTTATTGAGGAAAATGACCCAATATTACATATCTGTGAGTGGCAAACGTATGTGGACCTTTGCTTTAAGTATCTGGTGTGACCCCCTTGTGTAACAATAACTGCAAGTAAACGTTTCCGGTAACTGTTGATCAGTCCTGCACGCTGGCTTGGAGGAATTTTAGCCCATTCCTCCGTACAGAACAGCTTCAACTCTGGGATGTTGGTGGGTTTCCTCACATGAACTGCTCGCTTCAGGTCCTTCCACAACATTTCGATTGGATTAAGGTCAGGACTTTGACTTGGCCATTCCAAAACATTAACTTTATTCTTCTTTAACCATTCTTTGGTAGAACGACTTGTGTGCTTAGGGTCGTTGTCTTGCTACATGACCCACCTTCTCTTGAGATTCAGTTCATGGAGAGATGTTCTGACATTTTCCTTTAGAATTCGCTGGTACTACCACCACCATGTTTCACAGATGGGATAAGGTTCTTATGCTGGAATGCAGTGTTTTCCTTTCTCCAAACATAACGCTTCTCATTTAAACCGAAAAGTTCTATTTTGGTCTCATCCTTCCACAAAACCTTTTTCCAGTAGCCTTCTGGCTTGTCCATGTGATCTTTAGCAAACTGCAGATGAGCAGCAATGTTCTTTTTGGAGAGCAGTGGCTTTCTCCTTGCATCCCTGCCATGCACACCATTGTTGTTCAGTGTTCTCCTGGTGGTGGCCTCATGAACATTAGCCAATGTGAGAGAGGCCTTCAGTTGCTTAGAAGTTACCCTGGGGTCCTTTGTGACCTCACCAACTATTACACGCCTTGCTCTTGGAGTGATCTTTGTTGGTCGACCACTCCTGGGGAGGGTAACAATGGTCTTGAATTTCCTCCATTTGTACACAATCTGTCTGACTGTGGATTGGTGGAGTCCAAACTCTTTAGAGATGGTTTTGTAACCTTTTGCAGCCTGATGAGCATCAACAATGCTTTTTCTGAGGTCCTCAGAAATCTCCTTTGTTTGTGCCATGATACACTTCCACAAACGTGTTGTGAAGATCAGACTTTGATAGATCCCTGTTCTTTAAATAAAACAGTGCCCACTCACACCTGATTGTCATCCTATTGATTGAAAACACCTGACTCTAATTTTACCTTCAAATTAACTGCTAATCCTAGAGGTTCACATACTTTTGCCACTCACACATATGCAATATCGGATCATTTCCCTCAATAAATAAATGACCAAGTATAATATTTTTGTCTCATTTGTTTAATTTATCTACTTTTAGTACTTGTGTGAAAATCTGATGATGTTTTAGGTCATATTTAGTCAAGTCAAGTCAACTTTATTGTCAAATATGCTATACATGCTCGACATACAGCACAGATGAAATATCAGTCCTCTCTGACCCACGGTGCAAACTGGCAATGCAATAAATAAAAATAGAATAATTGAAAAAAACAAACAATATAAACAGTATAAACACTCTAGATAGGAACTAGACATAGACTAAACACTCAAACAATATAAACAGTATAAACAGTATAAACACTAAATAAGAACAAGACAGACTAAACACTCAAACAGACAATATAAACAGTATAAACACTCTAGATATGAACTAGACTAAACACTCATATATATATATATATATATATATATATATATATATATATATATATATATATATATATATACACACACACACACACACATACATATATATATATATATATATATATATATATATATATATATATATATATATATATATATATATATATATAAATTGGTACAAATAACCAAACAGTCAAGGGCACTTGAGGTATAACAGGTAAACATGAAACATAAAATAAGCAGTATAAACAAACTAGCAGCTGTTAAGGTGAGGTAGTGCGGAATAGTGCAAATGAGTGAGGTAAAGTGAGATGTGCGGTCCCTGAGTTCAGTGCATTAATGAACGAGGTAAAGTGAGATGTGCGGTCCCTGAGTTCAGTGCATTAATGAACGAGGTAAAGTGAGATGTGCTGTCCCTGAGTTCAGTGTGTTAATGAACGATGAGATGTGTGTGTGTGTGTGTGTGTGTGTGTGTGTGTGTGTGTGTGTGTGTGTGTGTGTGTGTGTGTGTGTGTGTGTGTGTTGGGGGGGAAACTGTGAGGATGACATGTCAGATGCTGAAGGGGGGGCAGGGGGGTGTGCGAGCAGAATCTGTGGCAGGGGGCAGAGGGGGAAGGAGGGGCAGAACAGGGAGGGAGTTGAGCCTCCTGACCGCCTGGTGAAAGAAACTGTTCTTGAGCCTGCTGGTTTTGGCCCGGAGACTCCGCAGTCTCCTCCCCAACGGCGGCAGGCTGAAGAGGCTGTGAGATGGGTGGGTGGGGTCACCTGCGATCCTGATAGCTTTGCGGGTGAGGCGGGAGTTATAAATATCCATAAGAGAAGGGAGAGGGACACCAATGATCCTCTCAGCTGCTCTCACGATGCGCTGTAGAGTCTTGCAGCAGGACACGGTGCAGGCGCCGTACCACACAGTGATGCAGCTGGTCAGGATGTTCTCGATGCTGCCTCTGTAGAATGTGTAGAATTTATGCAGAAATATAGAAAATTCTAAAGGGTTCCCAAACTTTCAAGCACCACTGTACAGCAGATGGAAGAAGAGAAGAAGAGAGGTATGAAAGAGAGTGAAAGTGTGTGTGTGTGTGTGTGTGAGAGAGAGAGAGAGAGAGAGTATTAGCTTTGTGGAGACATTTGGCTCAACCCTTATTTAACTGAAGCTTTTATTTTAAAAAGAACCAAAGTATTTGATTGTGGTTTAGGTGTAAGCCTAACCCTATGCTCACACCAAACCTGGTGAGAACATCAAAATTCATTCTGGCTGCCCTACCAATGACGCTGCTAAATTCATTGGATGCTATGATATAAATGAAATCAGCAGTTACAAGGTCATTCAGAATGCTCCATCTTCCAAACTTTATTTAAAATGGCCACAAAGCAAACACACGCCAACCAGTATGTTATACCTTAATAAAAATTATATATATATATATATATATATATATCATCTCATCTCATTATCTGTAGCCGCTTTATCCTGTTCTACAGGGTCGCAGGCAAGCTGGAGCCTATCCCAGCTGACTACGGGCAAAAGGCGGGGTACACCCTGGACAAGTCACCAGGTCATCACAGGGCTGACACATAGACACAGACAACCATTCACACCTACGGTCAATTTAGAGTCACCAGTTAACCTAACCTGCATGTCTTTGGACTGTGGGGGAAACCAGAGCACCCGGAGGAAACCCACGCGGACATGGGGAGAACATGCAAACTCCACACAGAAAGGCCCTCGCCGGCCACAGGGCTCGAACCCGGACCTTCTTGCTGTGAGGCGACGGCGCTAACCACTACACCACCGTGCCGCCCCTATATATATTTATTTATTTATTTATTTATTTATTTTAAACAATAATTAAAATAATTAAAATCATAAAATATACAACCCCAATTCCAAAAATGTTGGGACAAAGTACAAATTGTAAATAAAAACAGAATGCAATAATGTACAAATCTCAAAAACTGATATTGTATTCACAATAGAACATAGACAACATATCAAGTGTCGAAAGTGAGACATTTTGAAATTTCATGTCAAATATTGGCTCATTTGAAATTTCATGACAGCAACACATCTCAAAAAAGTTGGGACAGGGGCAATAAGAGGCTGGAAAAGTTAAAGGTACAAAAAAGGAACAGCTGGAGGACCAAATTGCAACTCATTAGGTCAATTGGCAATAGGTCATTAACATGACTGGGTATAAAAAGAGCATCTTGGAGTGGCAGCGGCTCTCGGAAGTAAAGATGGGACGAGGATCACCAATCCCCCTAATTCTGCGCCGACAAATAGTGGAGCAATATCAGAAAGGAGTTCGACAGTGTAAAATTGCAAAGAGTTTGAACATATCATCATCTACTGTGCATAATATCATCAAAAGATTCAAAGAATCTGGAAGAATCTCTGTGCGTAAGGGTCAAGGCCGGAAAAACTTTTGAAACTTCCACATCATTGCATTCCGATTTTATTTACAATTTGTACTTTGTCCCAACTTTTTTGGAATCGGGGTTGTATTTTTTTTAAATTGTTAACTATACCATTAGGAAGACCAGGTAGACTTTTTTTTAAACTTGTTTTTGCCTTGTTACAAAAGAAAATCTACAAAAGTAAATGCTTTCATTTTAGCATACCCAAACAAACACTCATCTCGTAATACCTCCCTTTTGACAGCATCATTCAAGTCACATGTAAATAAGTACCCAACACTCTTTTGCATGCTATGGCACTAGTTATCATGCAATTCCTTCCTATTTTGACCAAATGTATTACACCCTTCACTACCTCACTTGAAACACCTACAGTTTCCAACATCTTGATCCATGCTTCATTTTTTAAATTTTATGTCCCTGTAAACCTCCATTCCCCCATAAGTGTGTGCGTGCACGCACACACACACACGCGCGCACACACACACAATTTTTTGTAGGGAAATACAGTGTACAGTGCTCTGTGCATACTGTGATATGCACAATAAAACAAGCCATTAGTGCAACATTGTATGCAACTCAATTGCCTGAACCTACAGACGCACTTTAAATTACTTTGAAATATCTGGTTTTATCCAGGTTGAGCTATGTTATTTCAGTTTCAACTCTTTTTTTTTTTTTTTTTTTGTTTCATCAAAACCTAGCCCAAGTGGAAATGGTTGTCTTCTTTCCTCTGCCACTGTCTTATTGCGTACAGCTATGGAAAAAGACGAGACCACTTTTTTTTTTAATGGTGACCACCATTTAAAGTGGTCTCTTAATTTTTTCCATAGCTGCATGTTTTCACAACTATCTCATTTAATTCATTACTTTGTATTTCAGTGGAACCTGGAATCCATGTTACCTCTAAAAGGGAGACATTTTGTATTCAGCAGACAAAGCAGTTCACAGCATGAAGTTTTCAGCGGTCCACAAGTGTCATTGTGAACATTGAGAGCCAACTCGCATAATGACGTGTTTAGTAGATGTAAGCAATACTGTTACTTTTACAGTGTAATAATGTTTCCAGAGATGCTTTCAGCATCTGAGCTGTTTCTTCGCTTGAATGGTGATTCATGTGTTTGCCTATCAGCTGTGTGTATGAGGCAGAGTGACTGGGATGGACAAGTGCACTGTTTTTTTGTTGTTGTTGTTTGATATATTGTATGTAGTCAAGTACAAGAATCAGTTATCAAGATGAATGGAAATTTTTCTTTTTTTAAAGCACAAACAGAGCATGCACAATGACATCTTTTTTTAAAACTTATTGTATAATGTTTACTATATGTGTCAATGCACATTTGTAGTGCGTTGATGATTTTCCAATCAATTAATGTAAATAATTTCGATAATCTGTTCACTGGGGCCACCTGGTAATGTGGTGGTTAGCACTGTCGCATCACAACAAGCAGGTTCTAGGTTCAAGTTTGCTGGCCTTTCTGTGTGGAGTTTGCATGTTCTCCTTATGCCTGCATGGGTTTCCACCAAGTGTTCCATGCAGATTAGGTTAACTGGCTACTCGAAATTGCCCATAGCTGTGAATTTGAGTGTAAATGACTGTCTGTTATTCAGGTGGGGTTTACATTAGACCGTATCAGCGGATCATCAGATTAACGTTTTTAAAACGATTAGCGTGCACACAGCAACACCAATACACGATTCGCGTGCACACAGCAACGCCAATACACGGATACGCTCGGCTCCGCAGGCATCCTGCGCTCCAAATCACTCCGCCCTGAACAGCGAGTGCCCTCTGGAGGGTGCGCACTCCGGCCCTGCGCAGCTCACAGAGCGCGCGAGTATAGCGCACGAGCAGTGATTCGGGACTGAGCTGCTGTGTGTGTGATCTCAGTGCATATCACTTACCACTTGCAAGTGGAAGGATGGCAAGCCTAAAGACAATCATAACTACACAATGGGCAGTATTTGCAGTATTTTCATACTTTTATACTCTTTAATGAAAGGTGATACAAGGCGGAAGTCCGCGCCATTTTTCAGCAGTCGCGTCACATGACCAACGCCAGCGAATCAGGAAGGTGGATGTCACAGTGACGTTGTCCAATGACGACGCCAGCTAGAGCTCAGCACAGCGTATCCGCGTATCCGCGTATTCTCAATGTTTACACAGCACCGGACCAGACACGATCTGGATTGAATACGTGGACCCTGGCGGATTCCCGTTTCCCGGCGTTTCCAGGCATTTTAATGTAAACGGACACTGCATCCGCGAAGAAAACGAGACAGATACGGTCTCATGTAAACTTGGCCTCAGTGTAGCTCTGAAGAAGAAGAAGCCTTTATTTGTCACATGTACACTCAACCACAGCAAAATTCCTCCTCTGCATTTAAGCCATCTGAAGCAGCGAACAGACGCACGCACACATGTACCCAGAGCAGTGGGCAACTACAGTATGCTTACATCCAGGGAGCAGTTGGGGGGTTAGGTGCCTTGCTCAAGGGCACTTCTGCAATGATACAGAAGAAGGAGAAAGTGCTGTTCATGTTCAGATTCCTGTGATAGATTGGCAACCTCTCCAGGGTGTACCCTACCTCTCACACAAAGTCAGCTGGGATTGGCTCCCACATCCCTTAATGGATAAGTGGTATAATAAATAAATGAATGTATATATTTATAAAATGCATTGTAATGTTATTAATGTTTAATAGAAGGTAGAATAAGATTTCACAGAACAATCTCAGCTGTAGGCAGGAAAAGTAGAATAATCACTGGTCAAAATATTGCAAACTTTGTCCAGTTTTGAAAGAAATGGAAGCTAGCCTTCAGTAGTCGAAAGGGTCAGTTCTTATGTTGAGCTTAGTAAAATGATCTGACTCACTAAAAAGAGATGGAATCCCCATTACTACAGTCCACACACTGGAAGATTCCATAGCTGACTAGTAAAAGGAAAAATCTTATGGTAGAAAGAGATATACCCCATATGGCAAAAAGTATGTGGACACCTGACCATCACACCCACATGTGTTTGTTAAACATCCCATTCCAGATTTAGTCCTCCCTTTGCTGTAATGATAACCCTCCACTCTTTTGGGAAAGCTTTCCACTAGATTTCAGAACATGGCTGTGGGGATTTGTGCTCATTCATCTATAATCAACACACAAGAGCATTAGTGAGCTCAGGCATTGATGTCAGGTGAGAAGACCTGGGGTCCAGTCAGCATTCTAATTCATCCCAAAGGTGTTCAGTGGGGTTGAGCTTTGTTTAGGTCACTCAAGTTCTTCCACAACAACCATGGTACACTGTGCTTTTGTGGAGCTTGCTTCGTGCACAGGTCCATTGTCATGCTGGAACAAGTTTGGGCCCTTTTATTTCCAGAGAAGGGAAATTGTAATTCTAATATATGAAGACATCCGACACAATTGCTTAAAACTTTGTGGCAACTGCTTGTGAAAGGACTACATATGGGTGTGATGGTCAGGTGTCTATATACTTTTGGCCATAGAGTATACATATGGAATGGATTCAGATTCGCATATATATTTCACATCAGATAATGTTGTTAATGTAGACAAAAGCTCAATTTAAAAACACAGTACCCACATTATTATTGTTACATACTCCAACTCCCCCTTACTCTTCTGGAATCTCAGGAGATCTCATTATGAGAACCTGATCTCCGTTATTATTCATAATTTTATGTGCATGCTTTCAGCCTCTGTGCTGGCGGGAAGCAATTGCAGTGCTGTTGCAATTTTAGAATCTGTGGTAATTCTAAATCCTTCTCTCATTAGAACAGAGACTCAGGTGAAGACTACATGCACACATTTAAGTGGCAAGAAAGTAAATTTATATCACTGCTTTTGTGCTATTTAGAAATGACCCTGATTTTGCTGATAGTTAGGCTACTATGATGTCTTGATGCCATGATGGAAGAAAAAATTATGGAAAATTATTGTTCTCTTTAAAATTATGACACAACAGAAATAACACACATTACACAATAGCACTGAGTCATCTTCTGTTACCCTTTATTACTCTGATCCAACACATATTTCAATAAACTTCCTTCTGCAGGCAAGGGAAGGAGGCCAAGCCTGCTATTAGTGTTCTTATACAACAGTCACCAAAGGCTGTGTTTACTGTGTTTTGATCTTACACCCCACTGGAATTTGCTTCTATAATGGCTGTTATTAACATAATATAAACACACAGTCTAGCTGCAAATCCTGGAAATTCAATTTATTCTACATAAGAATGTCAATAATCAAATTCCAATTAAAAGCAGATTAAACCGATTGCACATTCTGTAGTGCTGGAACTCATTTTTAAAAATCTTTCTTTATAATAATGTGGTTTTGTGATTGTAAAATTGCATTAAAAACAAAAGATTTATAATGTATGATTGGTTCCTTTTCATACTGTATGGTCACTTCTTCACTATCTCATCCTTTGCTGGCTAGAGTAATGGCCATCTCAAGTTCTGTGATTTTAAGATACTGAGAAAAAAAATTGGTCTTCAGAAGGTTCAAGTCAAATTCAGATGGTCTGGTGTGTATATCTGAATTGAGCAAAGTGTTCTTGGGTGAGCTCTGGATCCACTGCAGACCTGGTCAGGATAAAATGGTTACTGAAGATGAATGAATAAATGAATCATCATTAAGTTAATCTATAATTTCCTGTATACCACATTAAAATTCATACCAGGAATTTGTTGCTGATATTCTGAAACAAAATTGTACATTGTTCTTGCTCCACTGAAGTAAAATTGATGGTTCCACTTGTGACTCAGGGTGACATTCCAATAAAACAGATACAAAACATACTGTAATTACTTGTAATTAAAACATTCATTTCATATTGTTTGTGTTTAAAAATCCTGTTTGAGTCTATGCCTCTCTTTTTTCCCTACAGGAGTGATGCTGCCCGGTGCCAGGTCATTGCTGTTGTGTGCTTTGTGTCATGGGGTGGCCGTGTGGGCTTTTGCACGCATGCCTGATGCAGTGGAGCTGCGTTCTGCATTTTCTGTTGCTCGTACTACTAGTATGGAGGGTGGGCCAAAGATGGTCATCACATTTGACAAGATCTATGTGAATATCGGTGGTGACTTTGAACCAAAAACAGGCTTATTTCGCTGCCGGATCCCTGGAGCGTACTACTTCTCCTTCACTGTGGGGAAGTTCCCACATCGGGATCTGTCAGTGATGCTGATGAAGAACCGGAACGAGGTACAGGCAATCATCTATGATGACAACGGGGGTGAGGAACGGAAGGTCCAGAGTCAGAGCGCCATGCTGCAGCTTGACTTCGGTGACACTGTCTGGCTACGTCTCCATGGTGACCCACGTTATGCAATCTATAGCAACACAGGGCACTACACTACATTCAGTGGATACCTGATTTACCCAGATATATATACATTCCAAGAACACAAAGAACAGATCAGTGAGGACCAAGCAACAATATTCACCCATTATACACCACAGCAAGTTGACACAGAGGGGACTGTAACTGAAGAAAAGAAAGAAGAAGAGAAGAGGGATGTAGAGGAGGAGGAGGACCAGAGGTCTGCTTTCTCAGTTGGTCGCACCCAGAGCATTCTGGGTATAGATAAAGGCTACCCTGAGCACAAGCCAATAACATTCGACACTGAATTTGTCAATATTGGCAATGACTTTAATGTGAGTTCAGGTGTATTCATATGCCGTGTGCCTGGGGCCTACTATTTTTCATTCAATGCTGGTAAGCTGCCACACAAGACCCTTTCTGTGAAGTTGATGAAGAATCACTTGGAGGTCCAAGCAATGATATATGATGACAGCGACACTGAAAAGGCCTTGCAGAGTCAAAGCCTGATGCTGCAGCTGCAAAAAGGAGATACAGTGTGGCTCTACAGTCACCAAAGGGAAGGATTTGGTGCATACAGTAATCATGCAAAGTACATCACCTTCACTGGATTTCTGGTCTACCCAGAAATCCCCCGCAACCACCTTCAGCAGCAAAAGCAGGGGAGGGGGGTTTAAATGGAGCCAAGACACAAGTCTCTGTCTGTGATCAGAGGTCAGAAAGACAGTGGGTTTGTCTGCATGTGGACTGCATCCAAATAAATTCTTTCACTCTGTCGGCTCTTGTGAACTCATGCAGGGAAACCTGAAGTTGTGATCTTCTGTTCCTGTTCTGTTCTGTTTGGACTCTGAATGTTTGCAGTTTCTTCTGCTTTATCATTTTTGTGGAGAAACTATGTTATAAGCACAAAAGTTTCATTAAAATATGACAAAAAATGTATTACAGATAATTTGTGGGCAAAAAAGGTGTTAAATGTAGTGTCACCAATCCCCAAAGAGATCTATGCACTGAAAATGCCTTGATTTTTCAGTATTGTCCTCTACAGATTCATGAGCAAAAATGTTTAAAACTAGTGGCACTTCATTCAGTGTTCATAGTTAATAGCACAATATCAAAACAAATAACATGACAAAAGTGTAGATTCCTGGGGCTGTGTTCACAATAAGCTTATAATAGTGTAAAGCAGGGTGGCACGGTGGTTAGCACTGTTGCCTCACAGCAAGAAGGTTCTGGGTTTGAGCCCAGTGGCCAATGGGGACCTTTCTGTGTGGAGTTTGCATGTTCTCCCCGCGTCTGCATAGGTTTCCTCAGGGTGCTCCGGTTTCCCCCAAAGACATGCAGATTAGGCTAACTGGTGGCTCTAAATTGACTGTAGGTGTGAATGTGAATGGTTGTTTGTCTCTATATGTTGACACTGCGATAATCTGGCAACTTGTCCAGGGTGTACCCCGCCTCTTGCCCATAGTCAGCTGGGATAGGCTCCAGCTTGCCTGCCACCCTGCACAGGATAAGCGGTTACAGATGATGGATGGATGGTGTAAACAGACCAATTTAGTGACCAATTTAGGGGGAAAATGTTTATTTCTAATGAATGGACTTGATCCTAATTTTAACACTATTATTTTAGTCTAAAAGTAATTCACAAATAGAGTTATGAAATAAGTGAAGTCTGAGAGAAAGACTATGCCTGAAGCTCCATGTCCCACTTCTTCATTTCATTACTGATGATGGAGTTCCTGTAGCTCCACAAGTTTTACTAAATTCTCATACATCACCTTCCCTCTTTAAGGATCCAAAATCATTCTCCATTCCATTTAGTTGAATCTATGTGTTCATTCATTCATTCATTCATTTATTCATTCATTCATCTTCAGTACCTGTTTTATCCTGGTCTTGGTGAATCCTCAGCCTATCCCAGGATCACTACGCATGAGGGAGGTGAGGTATACACTGAATGTTACACCAGTCCACTCGCACTATGCACACATACAGTGGTGCTTGAAAGTTTGTGAACCCTTTACAATTTTCTGTATTTCTGCATAAATATGACCTAAAACATCATCAGATTTTCACACAAGCCCTAAAAATAGATAAAGAGAACCCAGTTAAACAAATGAGACAAAATATTATACTTGGTCATTTATTTATTGAGGAAAATGATCCAATATTACATATCTGTGCGTGGCAAAAGTATGTGAACCTCTAGGATTAGCAGTTAATTTGAAGGTGAAATTAGAGTCAGGTGTTTTCAATCAATGGGATGACGATCAGGTGTGAGTAGGCACCCTGTTTTATTTAAAGAACAGGGATCTATCAAAGTCTGATCTTCACAACACGTTTGTGGAAGTGTATCATGGCATGAACAAAGGAGATTTCTGAGGACCTCAGAAAAAGTCTTGCTGATGCTCATCAGGCTGGAAGATATTACAAAACCATCTATAAAGAGTTTGGACTCCACCAATCCACAGTCAGACAGATTGTGTACAAATGGAGGAAATTCAAGACCATTGTTACCCTCCCCAGGAGTGGTCGACCAACAAATATCACTCCAAGAGCAAGGCATGTAATAGTCGGTGAGGTCACAAAGGACCCCAGGGTAACTTCTAAGCAACTGAAGGCCTCTCTCACATTGGCTAATGTTAATGTTCATGAGTCCACCATCAGGAGAACCCTGAACAACAATGGTGTGCATGGCAGGGTTGCAAGGAGAAAGACACTGCTCTCCAAAAAGAACATTGCTGCTTGTCTGCAGTTTGCTAAAGATCACATGGACAAGCCAGAAGGCTATTGGAAAAATGTTTTGTGGATGGATGAGACCAAAATAGAACTTTTTGGTTTAAATGAGAAGTGTTATGTTTGGAGAAAGGAAAACTCTGCATTCCAGCATAAGAACCTTAGCCCATCTGTGAAACATGGTGGTGGTAGTATCATGGTTTGGGCCCATTTTGCTGCATCTGGGCCAGGATGGCTTGCCATCATTGATGGAACAATGAATTCTGAATTATACCAGTGAATTCTAAAGGAAAATGTCAGGACATCTGTCCATGAACTGAATCTCAAGAGAAGGTGGGTCATGCAGCAAGACAACAACCCTAAGCACACAAGTCATTCTACCAAAGAATGGTTAAAGAAGAATAAAGTTAATGTTTTGGAATGGCCAAGTCAAACCTTAATCCAATCGAAATGTTGTGGAAGGACCTGAAGCGAGCAGTTCATGTGAGGAAACCCACCAACATCCCAGAATTGAAGCTGTTCTGTAGGGAGGAATGGGCTAAAATTCCTCCAAGCCGGTGTGCAGGACTGATCGATAGTTACTGGAAACGTTTAGTTCCAGTTATTGCTGCACAAGAGGGTCACACCAGATACTGAAAGCAAAGGTTCACATACTTTTTCCACTCACAGATATGTAATATTGGATCATTTTCCTCAATAAATAAATGACCAAGTATAATATTTTTGTCTCATTTGTTTAACTGGGCTCTCTTTATCTACTTTTAGGATGCGTGTGAAAATCTGATTTTGTTTTAGGTCATATTTATGCAGAAATATAGAAAATTCTAAAAGGTTCACAAACTTTCAAGCACCACTGTATTTATGGCTAGGGGCAATTTAGTATACCCAATCCATGTACTGGCATGTGCTTGGGGTTGTGTTAGGAATCCATACATCCCAGACAAGAACCCAAGTAGAACAGAATCTTTACCTCAAATCTGAACTCAGTAATCCAAAATCAGGATCAAATCAGTGACACTAGAGATGGGATGCTGTAACAATCCCTGCTGTACCACCGTGCTTTTGTTTGGTTATTTATTTATTTGGGTGGCATGGTGGTGCAGTAGTTATCACTGTCACCTCACAGCAAGAAGGTTCTGAGTTTAAGCCCAGTGATCAATGGGGGCCTTTCTGTGTGGAGTTTGCATGTTCTCCGTGTCTGCATGGGCTTCCCTTGGGTGCTCCAGTTTCCTCCACAGTCCAAAGACATGCAGTTAGTTAGGTTAAATGGCTACTCTAAATTGCCCATAGGTGTGAATGTGTGTGTGCGCGTGCAGAAAGAAGTGGCTACCCTACTGCTGCAATTCTGGTCAAGTCAACCAAACATGGTTTGCCTCAAGCCTCGACTGGGTTCAGCATTGACGACGATTTACTTATTTACTTTTCACCGATATGCAGTTTTACATTGTATTTCACTTCTGAATTCTCCATGCAGCCCTCTGCTACATCAATCACTGCCATCACATACTATCTTCTATAGTAATAAGGTCAGTCCCACTCTTACAATTTGATTCCATAATAAAACACCTCAAAGTTCCATAAATTGTTTGAATAATAAAAAAAAATCTTCAGATAAGATCATTTTTGTGAATACAGCCCTTTATCCAATTAAGGTTTTCAGTGGAAATATCCATCAGCAATGCAAAAGTATAGCAAAAGTGGGAAAACTGCATGCATTTTAGTGCACTCATGAAGTACAGTATTATTCACAGTCTTTGTTTTGCATGTGGAATATTGTTGACTTCTATGACACAGTTCGTTGGAGTCTTGCTGGTATTTCCCTTGCACAGAATTGTGTACACATTTCTGGGCAACTTTAAAGAGTGACAGTTATAGGTGTTATTGTTGGGATCACCAACTCGCTGTGAACATTGTATACGTTTTGCTAATGTGACCACAGTAATAGTCTGCCCAGGATTATACATTTCTTATCACTAGTAAAAATGAGCAGTTACTTTAAAAAAATAAAATTAAAAAATAAAAATAAATCACGAATTTTGCTTGACTTCCTAATGCATGCGACTATTGAGAACTTGATATAATTTTTAAAAAAAGCACACGTGGCACATGTGCACAATTCCACACTGGGATATACTTCATTTGATTTCTATCCATTTATAT
Source organism: Neoarius graeffei (assembly GCF_027579695.1). Classification (NCBI taxonomy): domain Eukaryota; kingdom Metazoa; phylum Chordata; class Actinopteri; order Siluriformes; family Ariidae; genus Neoarius; species Neoarius graeffei. The sequence goes on from NC_083595.1 coordinate 25,310,477, forward strand.
TCTCGTGAATGTTCACGTTTATTCTGTGACTGGTGTCATAGTGATTCATACTGTAATATGTGATCATAAAAGGAATTGTTGTGAATATACTGAGTTGTACCCTAGAGTCTTTGACTAGCAATTTTGGTTTGTGTGGTCTGAGTTCAGGCCCAATGAGATTGTATCTCTGTTCCAGTGTTCTGTGGATGTTTTTGTGACTGATGCCAAAGTAAATAAAACTGGCTGTACCCAATTTCAAGTTTGAGACCCTGTACATTAGCAGTACATTATTTGGTACTAAAAAATGTTAATCTAATAGATGACCACATGTACAGTATGCATTACAAAGCTTTCAGCACATACAGTGGTGCTTGAAAGTTTGTGAACCCTTTACAATTTTCTATATTTCTGCATAAATATGACCTAAAACATCATCAGATTTTCACACAAGTACTAAAAGTAGATAAAGAGAACCCAGTTAAACAAATGAGACAAAAATATTATACTTGGTCATTTATTTATTGAGGAAAATGATCCAATATTACATATCTGTGAGTGGTAAAAGTATGTAAGTCTCTGGGATTAGCAGTTAATTTGAAGGTGAAATTAGAGTCAGGTGTTTCAATCAAGGGGATGACAAATCAGGTGTGAGTGGGCACCCTGTTTTATTTAAAGAACAGGGATCTATCAAAGTCTGATCTTCACAACACATGTTTGTGGAAGTGTATCATGGCACGAACAAAGGAGATTTCTGAGGACCTCAGAAAAAGCATTGTTGATGCTCATCAGGCTGGAAAAGGTTACAAAACCATCTCTAAAGAGTTTGGGCTCCACCAATCCACAGTCAGACAGATTGCGTACAAATGGAGGAAATTCAAGACCATTGTTACCCTCTCCAGGAGTGGTCGACCAACAAAGATCACTCCAAGAGCAAGGCGTGTAATAGTCAGCGAGGTCACAGAGGACCCCAGGGTAACTTCTAAGCGGCTGAAGGCCTCTCTCACATTGGCTAATATTAAAGCATATATGCAGAACCATGGCCTCACTTTTGTTTATAAATGGCTTGAGACCTCAAGAATGGCACAGGAATAGTTCTAAGCATTAACAATAAATCTAATATAGTGATTCATATAGGTAGTGGTTTGAGTGAATGACGTTGACATCCGTAACATCACAGCAGGACGTCTATTGGTCTCATCGCCATTTCCACTATACTAAAACAGAGCTGACTGCAACGCCGATCCTCTACTTTGAGCTAATTTATCACCATGCCATGTAGATGTGCCAGCAACATGACAGAAGATGGATTTACGTTGTATTCATGGCCCAAGAATGTTCAAACTGCAAAGATATGGATGCATTTTGCAAGAAGTTCATGGGCACATTGGGCGCCGATGAAGTGGTCTCTCCTCTCCTCTGCGCATTTTACTGAAGACTCATACAAGACCTCTGATCTGTTGAGGAGTGTTGACTATAAGCCCGTATTGAAAGAGGGTGCAGTATCAACAATTAAATAAATCTACAAGAAAAGGAAAGCATTTATTTTATTTTATTTTTTAAAGGAAAGTAAGTTCAGTTGCACCAGCTCTCCCGGGGCTTGAGCCAAGGGTTGTTGGTAAAACCTGGGACGGAATGGGACATCGCTCTGGCAGTGACCTCCCTGCGGTTGTTGCTAAAATCGGTGATGTTCCGTTCTGTCCCGTCCCGGGTTTTAGTAATTGCCTGAACCGAGCAGTAATGGCGAAGTACTCACAATGGAGAAAATGGAGAATGAGTGGCGCAGCCGTCTGATTTCTTCACTGGATATTGCTGCCATCTCACCCTTACGTGGAAGAAGCGAATGAACGGAGAACTGAACGAACAACTGAAAGTCAGATTGTTTCAAAACAATCAGCTACAAGATCAGCCTTCAAGAAGTGAGAACACAAACAGGTAAGCTGTGACTCATGTGGATACAAAACAACAAAAACACGTTGTTTACCTGCATTTAGATTAATACATGTAACTTGTATTGTGTATTTAAGTTACCGGTATAAGATTAATTTCACTTCAGAAAGTGATTGTCTCAGTTCATCTGATTATTTAATTAGCCTTTTATGTTTTATCAGTGAAAATGCATGCATGTACATGTATGTTGCAAAAGTTATAAACACCTGTCCTGTTTTAATGAGAGTCAACCCACAATCAGTGAAGTCAAATCAGTCTTAGTTGAGCAAGTCGGTAACGGTATTTCTTACTTTCACCATAAATTTTTATTTATATGACTTTGGTCGATAGCTTCAAAGGCCTCGGCCTTAAAATCGGTTCCTGCTGTGATGTCATGCACTCAGGGCTGGCTGGCTCAGCAGGGCAGCTCGAATGCCAACTTTGTGGTCGATTTTAACTCTCAAAAATATATACTTTTAATTCCCATTTATGCAGCATACAAGGGTGGAGATACTATCCACTCAAATTTATTTAAAAATAAAAGGTTCTGTGTATCTCCTTTAATGTTCATGAGTTCACCATCAGGAGAACACTGAACAACAATGGTGTGCATAGCAGGATTGCAAAGAGAAAGCCACTGCTCTCCAAAAAGAACATTGCTGCTTGTCCGCAGTTTGCAAAAGATCATGTGGAAAAGCCAGAAGGCTATTGGAAAAATGCTTTGTGGAAGGATGAGACCAAAATAGAACTTTTTGGTTTAAATAAGAAGCGTTATGTTTGGAGAAAGGAAAACACTGCATTCCAGCATAAGAACCTTATCCCATCTGTGAAACATAGTGGTGGTAGTATCATGGTTTGGGCCTGTTTTGCTGCATCTGGGCCAGGACAGCTTGCCATCATTGATGGAACAATGAATTCTGAATTATACCACCGAATTCTAAAGGAAAATGTCAGGACATCTGTCCATGAACTGAATCTCAAGAGAAGGTGGGTCATGCAGCAAGACAACAACCTTAAGCACACAAGTCATTCTACCAAAGAATGGTTAAAGAAGAATAAAGTTAATGTTTTGGAATGGCCAAGTCAAAGTCCTGACCTTAATCCAATTGAAATGTTGTGGAAGGACCTGAAGCGAGCAGTTCATGTGAGGAAACCCACCAACATCCCAGAATTGAAGTTGTTCTGTAGGGAGGAATGGGCTAAAATTCCTCCAAGCCGGTGTGCAGGACTGATCAATAGTTACTGGAAACGTTTAGTTGCAGTTATTGCTGCACAAGAGGGTCACACCAGATACTGAAAGCAAAGGTTCACATACTTTTGCCACTCACAGATATGTAATATTGGATCATTTTCCTCAATAAATAAATGACCAAGTATAATATTTTTGTCTCATTTGTTTAACTGGGCTCTCTTTATCTACTTTTAGGACTCGTGTGAAAATCTGATGTTTTAAGTCATATTTATGCAGAAATATACGAAATTCTAAAGGGTTCACAAACTTTCAAGCACCACTACATTAGCCATCAAGAACAACTTACAAATGGTCACTAAGGAAAACAAGTGACAAAAATATCACATACACAACTGACTGCTATTATTAAATTATTTTAGGTAAAACCTGCAATAGGTGACCACTAAGAAAATCTGTCTAAAACATAAATGCAACTGACAGCAAGTCATGCTGAACAGTGCCACTGATGGGCCATACCACATTATCTGCAATTTCCTCATTTAACAGCAACAGAAGAGTATCATCCTTCAATTATTGTAGGACTTTTACTTCTGTGATATTTTTCCCCTCTCACAAGCTCATATTTTGGTGTGTAGTTTTGTAATACTTGAGAGAACTGTAATAAAAATATCAAAAGAAAAAAACATTTTATTACTGGATATATACTACATGTCTGCAGTGTGTGCAGGGCCGCGATAACCCTTGCTGAGGCCCTGGGCAGACACACCCCTGAGGTCCCACCCCCGCCTGTTGTCAACTGTGCTCAGCAAATTCACCCCCTCAGACGTGCCTGTCTAACTAGACACAGAAACTTAAATAATGACAGTGGCACAATTAGAAATACTATTGAACGATAAAACTTTATATCCATCAACACCTATTTAATCGAGAAAAAGCAGTGGTGAAATAGGCAATTGCATGGTGAAAAAAATCCATCAGACATCACGGTTAACAAGTCTGGTTAACTAACGTTTTAGCCTCAAGAAGCCTTTGAATGAGTGAGTCAATGAACAACATGTCAAGAACATAACCTAGGCCTACAACAGTTTCTTTAGTATTCAGAACAAGAACATTCATTTGGTATATAACCGTTCGTTTTCATTTTGGAATCCAGGCGCCTTTTAACTTGTGAAAACAAAGAGCGATAACAAAGAAAGAAAAATATCTTGCTTCTCAGAAATAAATCTCAAAATGTTAGGCTATGTGAAATATTTCATCCTTTCACACACGTAATGTCCCAAACAGCAGTGGCACACAGCTTTGCGCATTCAGTTTGACAGCCATGGGTCAACTTACAAGGGCACTTTCCTACTTTTCTGGAAAGCGAAGTCATTAATTAAATCATTGAACTCAAGCTGGCGTAGCGTGTGAAGACATGGTGGACAGTGATCATATTGACAATGATGGGTGATTTATGCGACAGGACAAGGTGGGCTTCCTTATGGGTGGCGAAATGCATCAAAAATGTTATCGATATGATCAAAACTTCTGAAAATATCGTTTAATATTTTCCGATCTCGCTACCTCCAAGGCCCCCTAGTGGCCGAGGCCCTGGGCAGCTGCCCATGAAGCCCATTAGGATAACGCGTCCTTGAGTGCGTGTATGCTCCCATACTGCATGAAACAATTAAGTAATTAACATCTTACCATAGTCTATAAAGCGTAGAAAAAACGCTCAGCAGACCTGGTTGACCTGCTCAAAGTGACTTTGTAAGAGGGTTCATTGCTAGGGCACAAAGACTGCTCTCAATAGGAACACTGACAAAAATTACCTCTGCATTCTACATCTAAAGATCTACGAGACATTGTGAAATAAGCCATGCATTAGTGTAAGTGTTGTTTAAGCGATTCAGAAATGTTAACAATGGACGCCAACATTAATGCTGCAAGAATAGTCCATCTACAACTATACAGAACAGGTTATTATAGTAGGGCTGCAGGGAATAAACACCTCATTACAGAGACAGGCACTGGCTTACAGAGAATAAAGGGATTTGGTCAGATGAGTCATCCTGGACCATGTAAGCGGGAGAGTGCGAGTGTGATGTACACCAAGAGAGTGGTACAGACCTGAATGCTTGGCCCTTACAGTGAGGGGATCAGATGACTTATGCTAAGGGGGCATTTTGCCAGCATGGTTTGGGTCCATTCTGTTCCATACAAAGTTATTTTGACTGATCATTTTTATCTTATGATGAATAATTTCTATCTTAATGGGAGTGGTCTCTTCTAGGATGACCCTGCCCCCTATCCACAGGACACAAGGATTCACTGAATAAATTATGTAAATATGCTATTTACTCATTAGATCTCAGTGTAACTGAACAGCATTGGGAGATTTTAGAGCAACATGTTACAGTGTGCTCTCCATCACCAATAGTGCAGGGGTTCTCAACCTTTTCTGCTTTAAGGCCCACCTATTCATATTTGTAACGAGTTGGGGCCCATTAAAAAAGATCCCCAATTATTTTGGCACATCTATTCTATTAGAATCTAATAATTGATTGTAATGTGTATTAATGGGATGCAACATCACTCCCTCTTACAGTATGGAGCCCAGGAATTAAATAAATGCAATAACTTTTTTTTTAACTGTAGGTATTGTATTTAAAACTGTATGGATGTGTCAGAAGCCAAACCATGCATGCAGGGCATTCTCAGTCCAAAGGGGTTAATGATCCAAAAGTGGAGTCTGGTCGAGTAACGCAAGAACTTGCCATGTTTGTGTACAGCAAACAAGCAAGTTATTAAAACCCAGAAGTACGCTCAAAAGAAGTAGATCTAGAAACCACTCAATGGGATAGATCCTTACACATTGACAAAGGAGCATTTTTCCTATGAAAGAAAAATTTACAAGCTAAATTTGACATTAGTAGAATAAGTTTTGATCCTATTGTAGCCATAACTAAATACAAAGACAATAGTTATGCACAGGCTACTATTAACTTAATGTGAAGATAATCAACAGATTTAAAGGTTTTTAAAAAGATTGTGTATATTTTTTGCCTTTTGTATTTGTAATTATTTGTATCTGTACATGCACGACCCCACCAGCTCTGCTGATCAACTTATCGTGTTTAAAGTTACTCAGATTCATTCATGATGAGTTGGAAAATTATCCATCCGTTGATTCCCCCCCGACATCGCAAACTACCTGGTGCTGTAGACATCATTCTACACAGACAAACAGATGAAAACCTAGGAGAGCATGGAGGCGTACAACTTTTTATACGTGGCTGAGTTAAATAGCTGGTGATCAGGACACTACAAGATAAATCCTGTATCACTGCTGCCCAGGTAAGTTGGAATTTCTGGGCTTTTTGTCTGCGTCTTTGAGATGTTTGCTTGGATGCTACAAATTTTAGTATCATGTGTAAACAAAGCACAGCCACTCGATTCTCAATCGTCCCTGCTCTTCTCTTCCAGCAGGCATCACAGATCCATATAATTTACCCACAAATGTATTTATTCTGTGCATGCACGCGCGAGTTAAATGTAGAGGAGGAGTGTGACAAAAGTAAAGGCTTGTTATTAATTTACCCACAAATATTTATTCCACTTGAAAAGTGAATGTCAAACCAGCTACCGGATTTAGGGCCCTAAGACATGCTGAACTACTTAGTATTTGGCTTTAAACTTGAAAAAAAATTTGCAGCTCACTAGATGGCACTACATGGCTCAATAATAGGCTGCAACCCCGTGGTTGAGAAACACTGCAATAGTGGAAATGTATTTTGGAAGATACCCATATGGTTTCAGGGACCCATAGAGCCTGCCAGTGTGTACTGAAGCAGTTATACAGTTTGTGGTGATTCAGCACCTTATTAATACACTATGTTGGGTTTTCCTTGAATTGGTCACCCATCTGAATCTAGTCTGTTGACCTAGTTTCAGAAACCCATGGGGGGGGACAGCCACCAGAAACCTAAACATTTGTTCAAGGCACAGAAGTTTGCATCCCCTAGGAATCCCTTTAATTTACATAAAATAATTGATAGAAACATGCTCTACAGGAAAAAACATCAGGTGATATGTTAGTCAAAAACAATCAATCAATCAATGTATAAGCATATTTTGTATGTGTGCAATAATTTTGTCATTACGGTTAATTTGGTGTGTAATCACTGTTGGAACAGGTTTAGTTTTTAATTTAGTAAAAATCTGTTCTTAATTTTACCATAAAATTGAATGTAAATATAACTTAAGCTCATATGCATACCTCCTAAAAAAAAAGGTAAATTACTTTCAAAAGAGTAGTGTTACCTAGAATACCATCTCTTCAAAATTTTATATAAATATTAGACTTATTTCAGGGAATAAACAGGAGGACAGTTAAATTCTATTAGGAGAATTAGAGATGTATTAACTATGCAATAAACCATAGGAAAATAATTAAACAATGGGGTGGTGTGAGCCAAGCTGACCATTTTCCTACAATAGCCCAACCTGGAATGCTTGTCTGGCTTGCGCTCTGTCACTCACACCCAAAATAAATAAATAAATAAATAAATTAATTAATTAATTAATTAATTAATTAATTAATTAAAACCACCAGCAAGCAGCACACAGCTTACCATCATACCAAGAAACAGCAAAGTCCTCTGTCCTGAAGGCTTTCACATCGTGGAAAACATACTGCTCCAAAAGCACTGATACTGGAGACTTAACATTTCATTACATCAGGTATATATTTTACTTTGTTCAATAAGAGCGTGCTTTTCTGAAATCTTATTAGTTTTAGATCAAGATTCCACAGCTGCCTTCAAATATGGTCACCACAGACTACAACACCCACTCTGCACCTCACCACTGACAGTTTCCTGAGTTCTACTTATTTACACCTGTTCACAATCATCACAGCCTCATTACTGCACAGGACTCATTTTACACACACACACACACACACACAGTTGCTCATGTCTGACATTACCCAGCTGCTTATGCCTGTATTGTCTTTCTGGTTCAACTATTTTGATCATTTGGATTTTCCCCTTTTATGCTGTTTTGGTCAGAAGTTTACATACAGTGAGATGGTCATCTTAGATATGAATGTCATGGCAATATTTGGGCTTCCAGTAATTTCTTTGAACTGTTTTTTTTCCCCTGTGGCACAATGTACAGCATACAACTTTAAAAAATAAATAAATAAAAACCCACTAGAATTGTGTACAAGGTTTTTTTTATGTGTTTATTAATTTTCCTTTTTCCAACAACACAAGCAAGCAAACTAAAAAAAAACACAAAACTTCAACACAACAACACACAATGGCTCTGCTACACACATACAGTATCCACATTAATAAAGGAAGTAAAAAGAAAGTAAATGAAGGAAAAGAAAACTAGGTGTACAGCAATGCGTCCCCTTATTATGGCCTTCCAGGGAATCCCTGTAACAGAATGGAAGACACATTGGGGTCCAAGTAATTCAAATAAGGTTCCCAAACTTTATAAAACTGGTTTGATTTTGAATGTGATATACAAGTCAAGTATTCCAAAGGCACCAAATCAAACAGCACTTTATGCCAACCCTTAACATTTGGTTATTTATCACTAATCCACTGCAACAAAATGTTCTTCCTAGCTGCAAATGTAAGAATGCAGAACAGTCTTTGATTTGTTAGCTTTACACCTCTAGCAGGCAGGCCTAATATAAGAGACAATGGGTCCATCCCCAGTTTTAATCCTAGTATCTTTTCAATTTCTGTTAAGACATTAGACCAGGGGTGGGCAAACTTTTTGGCTCAGGGGCCACATTGATTTTTGAAATTTGCCAGGCGGGCCGGGCAGTGGCGGCTGGCTAATAGGGGGCGCTCGGGCGCCGCCCTCCCAGATGTGGAGGGGAAAAAAATATAAAATATATCAATATATATTTTTACAAATTTTATTATCAATGTCAGTTTTACTTAATAGTGTGTGCCTACATGCGATCTGAATTATTTAAACAACATTTCCACCAACTGACTCTCATTCAATGGTGAATTTCCACCGACAGACGCGTATCATTTCTCTTCTTGGGCGCTCGGCAAAGCGCCCCAGAAGTGCAGCGGAATAGCCAATCGTGTATGGTTGCTTGGGAAAAATCATAAATATTTGGCCAATCAGCATCGCCGAATTTAATGGTTTTGGGGCGCTGGAAATTTCGCCCCGCTACAGAAAATGCATCTCTCTCTCTCTCTCTCTCTCTCTTTGATGTTCAAAACTAGACTTTTGGTTCATATTGGACAATAATCAAACATCTTTCTTGTCATAGTTTGTATTCACAACAAGTGTCAACACTGTGTTTCACTCCCCCTCTCACTGTCTCGTTTCACAGAAATACACCTAGCTCAGAACACACACACACACACACACACACACACACACACACACACACCTCATTTCATAGTCACTTTCTCACACAGAAATCTTACACTCACCTTAGAATCAGACACACACACACATACACACACCACCTCACTCAGTCCCACACTCACCTTAGAAACCTTCCTCCCTCTCTCTCACTCACTCATTCACACTCTCTCTTTCTCTCTCTCTCTCTCTCTCACACACACACACACACACACACAGTTGATTTGTATAGATTCAGCTGAAATCATACCCTTGCTGTAAACTTCTCTCAAGAACTTGAGTATTGTATTGTATTTGAAACCGTTCCTTTCCAAAGCATAAATGGAGCCTAATATAGCTGTAAATTGTTAATTTACTTTATCTGTGAAACTGCTGATTTTGAGAAGGAAATTAAATTATTATTGTGGAACTGTCATTTTCTGACTGTTCATTTGAATGCTTATACTGGACTAGGCAGGGAACTCTACTGGCACACACCAGCCCCACCAAGAATTTTTTTTACCAGCTGCCACTGGGGCCGGGCCAACACCAAATTCATGCATATCGAAAATAAACCGGAAAAGCTTTAGTGTTATTGTAAGGCCTTCACTGACAGAGACCCAAATGCAGATCAGATTGACATTTATTTTAGTTCTCAGTCAACAAAGGCAGAGCAGAAAAATGCTTGCAGTTCAATAGATTGGCACTGGATCCATCCAGAAAAGTAACACACACACACACACACACACACACACACACACACACACACACACGTGACAGTAAGAAAAGTAGCACACTTAATTCTTAAATTACATCTTTGAGCTGCCAGGATGAGTAGGATGCCAGTGTACTGTATTTGTATATTTGTATCATTTTATACATACAACTAAATTGCATATCATTAAATTGAACTAAATTACATATATCAGTACATATCATTTTTGTACATTTCACTGAACTCGTAGATTTACACCTGAGTGTTTTTTTTTTAACCATCCACTTCCAGCCTGCCAGTACAACCAACCACCATTAGTAGGAGAGGTACCACACCATTCCAAAATGTTTGCAGTTCAACAGTTTGGGTACCACACCATGCCAACATGTTTGCAGTTCAGTGGTTTGGCACTGGATCCATCCAGCCCACAAAATCAAACAAAACAGCTCAAGAAAGCAAAAAACTCCAAACTGGTTTTCAGGTTCAAAGTCACTCACTGAAATATTTCCAGTCCTCAAAAAATCAAAATACAGGTTCCAAACAGGTTTTCATATTCCAAAAGGCCACTCATAGATCAGAATAACCTCCACAGGCAAAAGTCCAGGAACAGATATAAGCAGAAGCAAGGTCAGCTGCTCATAATACACCTATAATAGCAGACAGGGACATAAATGAGGGGCGGAGCAGACACCCAAAAGCACACGGTACTTAAAAACAAACACCAGCACTACAGCAGCCACCTATGACAACCAAAATTACTAAGAGTTATACTTTTTATATTATTATGTCTGTAAACATGTGACTACCATCTTATTACAGCTCCAACATAGTTTTAAAAAAAAGTGTTAATACTCACATTCACTCAGCAACCGCTGAGCTGTATTCGTCCGTTCTTGCGCTGACTGGTTGTTAGCATAATTAGCATGCTTGGAGGAAAAGTGCCGTTTGATGTTATATTCCTTTAAAACTGCAACGGTTTCTTTGCAAATAAGGCATACAGCCTTTGATCGGACTTCAGCAAAAAAATATTTAGTTGTCCATTCTTTATTGAACACCCTGCACTCACTGTCCACTTTTCTTCTTTTAGGACCACTCATTGTAAAAGTTTTATCCTGTGTTCTCGAGATCATCAGTGGCACGCGCTGCACCACTCTGCAAATGTAATCTCGCGTGAATACGACTGACTGGAAAGACGGATCTCTAGAACACCTGTCTACATGATAACACTGATGCTTATAGTTTATAGATCTGCTCAATCGTGTTTATATGATTGTCTTCCGCGGGCCGGATTAAAAACGCCAACGGGCCGGATGTGGCCCGCGGGCTGTAGTTTGCCCACCTCTGCATTAGACCAATATTTTTGCAGCTTATGGCATGACCAAAGACAATGAGATAGAGTGCCAATTTCTGTTTTACATTTGAGACACATTGGAGACAAACTGGGGTCGAACTTATGTCTGCGATTAGGAGATATATGCATTCTGTGCAAAATCTTAAACTGTATTGATTTAGCACGATTACAAACTGAGATTGAATTAGCATAGGTCCATATATTTTCCCACTCAGTAACACTGATTGTGACAAAGTTCTCTCTCCCACCCTTCTCTGAGTTCTTGTAAAGCCATAGATGGAACAGCATGCATAGCTCCATAGACTAATAGACACCTTCCTAACTGTTCCAAACAGCACTTTCTCAAGTGGAGATATGTCAGGGTTATCAATTAAGGTTGTGCTGTGTACTATATAACGTCTTCTCTGTAGATAATGAAAGAAGTCATGCCTGGGGATTTGGTATTTCTCGATCATCTGGTCAAATGACATTAATGCATTCTCAGTAAATAAATCTTTTAACCTGTTAATACCACAATTACCTCACTGTCTAAAGCCAGCATCAAGTAGTCCTGGTTGGAAATCAGGATTACTCAGAATAGGAGTAAAAGCTGATGTCAGTTTTGACCTCCCCTCAAGTCTACGCATCAATCGCCATGCCTTAATTGTGTTGAGTGTGACAGGATTGTCACGGCACAGCTTAATAGTTTTAAAATTCTTAATAAACAGGGCGACACGGTGGTGTAGTGGTTAGCGCTGTTGCCTCACAGCAAGAAGGTCCGGGTTCGAGCCCCGTGGCTGACGAGGGCTTTTCTGTGCAGAGTTTGCATGTTCTCCCCGAGTCTGTGTGGGTTTCCTCCAGATACTCCGGTTTCCCCCCCAGTCCAAAGACATGCAGGTTAGGTTAACTGGTGACTCTAAATTGACCGTAGGTGTGAATGTGAGTGTGAATGGTTGTCTGTGCCTGTGTGTCAGCCCTGTGATGACCTAGCGACTTGTCCAGGGTGTACCCCACCTTTCGCCCATAGTCCAGCTTGCCTGCGACCCTGTAGAACAGGATAATGCGGCTAGAGATAATGAGATGAGATTCTTAATAAACAGCAAGTCTCTTAATGGATATTTTGAAAGGGAGGATTCAACATCCAGGCAGACAGAGGTCGTCTTATTTAAGATCCAATCATAAACATATCGTAAATGAGCACACAGCTGGTACCTTCTAAGATCAGGTAAATCTAACCCTCCTTCAGAGCTTGGCAACTGCAGAGTAGCCATTTTTAGCTTTGGTTTGTGTTTACTCCATATGAAAGAACTGAGCCAACCATTTAGTTTTTCACAAGCTTATTTGAAAATAAAATCAGAATCATTTGGATAGGGTAAAGTAGTCTAGGCAATATGTTCATTTTAAAATCAAGGCTATACGTCCTAGCTAGGATATCGGCAGAGAGTTCCAACGCTCTAAATCTTCTCACTTTCTCAAACAAGGGAACAAAGTTGATTTTATACATTTGCTTAAATGTAGAGGTTATGTGTACACCTAAATCAGTAAAGCCTGCCGGAGACCATTTAAAGGGGAAAAAGGGCAGTGTTTTAGGTACTGAATTTAGGCTCCCTAGCGGCATGGTCTCCGATTTCGTCAAATTAACTTTGTATCCAGAAAATTTGCTAAATAAGTCAATAACATTAAGTAACGCAGGTACTGAAGTATTTGGATTAGAAACAAAAATTAAAACATCATCCGCATAAAGACTTATTTTATGATACACTCTGTGTATTTGCAAGCCCTGTATAGCAGGCGTTGTCCTAATGGCCTCTGCCAATGGTTCAATAACCATGGCAAATAAAGGGGGGGGGGGGGGGGGGGGACAAAGGACATCCCTGCCTGGTTCCTCTATGTACAGGAAAGCTGTCTGATCTGAGCCCATTAGCTAGAATGGCTGCTTGAGGATTATTATACAGGACCTTGACCCATTTGATAAAATTATCCCCTACACCAAATGTATTTAGACAGTAAAATAAATATATCCATTCAACTCAGTCAAAGGCTTTCTCTGCATCCAAAGAGAGCACTAAACCATCAATTTGCCGATGCTGAAAAACCTGAATGATATTGAGCAGTCGCCTAACATTATTGCTAGAATTTTGTCCCTTTATAAAACCAGTTTGGTCCTCCTTTATAATTTTAGGCAAGAGACCTTCAAGGCGCATGGCCAAAATTTTCCGGTCTACATTAAGAAGGGATATGGGCCTATAAGAGGCACAGGATTCTGGACATTTCCCCTTTTTCAGAATGAGTGAGATATTTGCTTCTCTCAAAGTCTGGGGTAACTCATTATTTGAGAATGCGTTGTTAATGTTAACTAAAGGTTCCACTAATAGGTCCGAGAATTCTTTGTAAAATTCACAACTGAACCCATCAGGCCCAGGGCTTTTCCATTCTGTAGAGTTCTTATAGCATTAACCACCTTTTGTCCCGAAATGGGGGAATTAAGAAAGAGTTTGTATTCTGATGGTATGGTGGGCAAACTGAGCTGAGCAAAGAATTTATCCATTAAAACAAAACATCACTTGGCTGTTCAGAAATATAAAGATTGTGGTAGAATAATTTAAATATGTCATTAATAAGCTTATCATATACACGGTTGCCTTGAGCATCACAAAGGGCTGCAATATTCTGTGACTCTGCTCCTTTTTTTTTTTTTGCAAGATATGCCAAGTACTTCCCAGGTTTATCTCCATGTTCATAAAATTTTTACCTAGTAAATCTAATCTTAACTTCCTCATCTTGTGTTAGAAGATTGTCTAAAGTTGCTCTAACTGCAAATATTTCTTTCAAAATAATGGGAGTTGGAGACTCGATATAGGCACTTTCTTTAGCCTTAAGCTCAGCCATTAACAAATTTTGCTTTTCTCTTTTTTGCCTCTTTTTACTGGCTGAGAAGGAAATGATTAACCCTCTAGCATAAGCTTTAGCGGTTTCCCATAAAATGGCAGGACTATCCGTAGATTGGGTATTGATGGAAAGAAAGTATCTGAATTCAGTGGCAAAGTAAGTAATAAAAGCATGATCTTTCAAGATAGATGAGTTCAAACTCCAGTATTGCACTCCACTGTTTATACCCTTGAGGGAGAGATCTAAAACCACCATGGCATGGTCAGAGATCAGAATACTGCCAATAGAGCAGGACAAAACTCTGTGCAGAGAAAGCCCTGACAAGAAAAAGTAATCGGATTCTACTGTAACAACCATGAGGTGCAGGAAAAAAAAAAAAAGTGTATGCTTTGTCTGTCGTGTGGATTGTTCTCCAAACATCAACAAATCCAGGATATTCACATATAGAACTGAGTGCTTTAGCTTGAGAAGAGAGAGGCATAGCTTTAGGAGGTAGTCTATCAATAAGAGGATTTAGTATGCAGTTAGTGCTCAGACTGGGGACTCCATTGTGTTACTGGGGGACTTCAATGCTCACGTGGGAGATGACAGTGACACCTGGAGGGGCGTGGTTGGGAGGAACGGCCTCCCCGATCTGAACCCGAGTGGTGTTTTGTTATTGGACTTCTGTGCTAGTCACGGTTTGTCCATAACGAACACCATGTTCGAGCATAGGGGTGTCCATAAGTGCACGTGGCACCAGGACACCTTAGGTCGGAGGTCAATGATCGACTTTGTAGTCGTTTCATCTGATCTCCGGCCCTATGTCTTGGACACTCGGGTGAAGAGAGGGGCTGAGCTGTCAACTGATCACCACCTGGTGGTGAGTTGGATCCGCTGGCGGAGGAGGAAGCTGGACAGACCTGGCAGGCCCAAACGTATGGTGAGGGTCTGCTGGGAACGTCTGGCCGAGCACTCTGTCGGGGAGGTCTTCAACTCCCACCTCCGGGAGAGCTTTTCCCAGCTTCCGAGGGAGGCGGGGGACATTGAGTCTGAGTGGACCATGTTCTCTACCTCCATTGTGGACGCAGCTGTTCAGAGCTGTGGCCACAAGGTCTCCGGTGCCTGTCGTGGCGGCAATCCCCGAACCCGGTGGTGGACACCAGAAGTAAGGGATGCCGTCAAGCTGAAGAAGGAGTCCTATCGGGCCATGTTAACCTCCAGGACTCCCGAGGCAGCTGACGGGTATCGGCAGGCCAGGCGTGCTGCAGCTCGGGCAGTTGCGGAGGCAAAAACTCGGAACTGGGAGGAGTTCGGGGAGGCCATGGAGAAGGACTATCGGTCGGCCTCGAAGAAATTCTGGCAAACCGTCCGGCGCCTCAGGAGGGGGAAGCAGTACTCTGCCAACACTGTTTACGGTGCGGGTGGGGAGCTGTTGACCTCGACTGGGGACATTGTCGGGCGGTGGAAGGAATACTTTGAGGATCTCCTCAATCCCACCGTCATGTCTTCCACTGAGGAGACTGAGGCTGATGACTCAGAGGTGGACTCGTCCATTACCCAAGCCGAAGTCACTGAGGTGGTTTGCAAGCTCCTCGGTGGCAAGGCACCGGGGGTGGATGAGATCCGCCCTGAGTATCTCAAGTCTCTGGATGTTGTGGGGCTGTCTTGGTTGACACGCCTCTGCAACATCGCGTGGCGGTCAGGGACAGTGCCTCTGGAGTGGCAGACTGGGGTGGTGGTCCCTCTTTTTAAGAAAGGGGACCGGAGAGTGTGCCCCAATTATAGGGGAATCACACTTCTCAGCCTCCCAGGGAAGGTTTACTCCAGGGTACTGGAGAGGAGAATTCGACCAATAGTCGAACCTCGGATCCAGGAGGAACAATGCGGTTTTCGTCCTGGTCGCGGAACACTGGACCAGCTCTATACCCTTCATAGGGTGCTCGAGGGTTCATGGGAGTTTGCCCAACCAGTCCACATGTGCTTTGTGGATCTGGAGAAGGCATTCGACCGTGTCCCCCGTAGTATTCTGTGGGGGGTGCTTCGGGAGTATGGGGTTCGGGGCTCTTTGCTAAGGGCTGTCCGGTCCCTGTACGAACGGAGCAGGAGTCTGGTTCGCATTGCCGGCAGTAAGTCAGACCTGTTCCCAGTGCATGTTGGACTCCGGCAGGGCTGCCCTTTGTCACCGGTTCTGTTCATAATTTTTATGGACAGAATTTCTAGGCGCAGCCAGGGGCCAGAAGGAATCCTGTTTGGGAACCACAGGATTTCATCTCTGCTTTTTGCGGATGATGTTGTCCTGTTGGCTTCTTCAAACCAGGACCTTCAGCATGCACTGGGGCGGTTTGCAGTCGAGTGTGAAGCGGCTGGGATGAGAATCAGCACCTCCAAGTCCGAGGCCATGGTTCTCGACCGGAAAAGGGTGGCTTGCCCTCTCCAGGTTGGTGGAGAAGTTCTGCCTCAAGTGGAGGAGTTTAAGTATCTCGGGATCTTGTTCACGAGTGAGGGAAGGATGGAGCGTGAGATCGACAGGCGGATCGGTGCAGCCTCCGCAGTGATGCGGTCGCTTTACCGGTCCGTTGTGGTGAAGAAGGAGCTGAGCCAAAAGGCGAAGCTCTCAATTTACCGGTCGATCTACGTTCCGACTCTCACCTATGGTCATGAGCTTTGGGTAATGACCGAAAGAACAAGATCGCGGATACAAGCGGCCGAAATGAGTTTCCTTCGCAGGGTGGCTGGGCGCTCCCTTAGAGATAGGGTGAGAAGCACAGTCACTCGGGAGGAGCTCGGAGTAGAGCCGCTGCTGCTCCACATCGAGAGGAACCAGCTGAGGTGGCTCGGGCATCTTTTTCGGATGCCTCCTGGACGCCTCCCTGGGGAGGTGTTCCAGGCATGTCCCCCCGGGAGGAGGCCCCGGGGAAGACCCAGGACACGCTGGAGGGACTATGTCTCTCGGCTGGCCTGGGAACGCCTCGGTGTTCTTCCCGAGGAGCTGGCCGAGGTGTCTGGGGAAAGGGAAGTTTGGGCTTCCCTGCTTAGACTGCTGCCTCCGCGACCCGGTCCCGGATAAAGCGGAAGAAGACGAGACGAGACGAGTATGCAGTTAAAATCTCCACACACAATGGCAATGTCTGACTGAATCTGGGAGAAATCTAGGAGCACCTTAGTTATAAAGTTAGAGGGGTGTGCAGGAGGGTAGTACACATTCAATTTCGAAATAATTGTACCTTGTAAGATACCCTTGACAAAGTATCAACCATTTTTATCTTTGATACAGTCCAATATTGAAAACTGCAAAGTCTTCTCATTAAAATTGCCACTCCTCTACTTCTTGAGGTGAACGAGGCAGAAAACACTTGATTAAAACCTTCCCACTGCAATTTAAGATGTTCTTCGTCATTCAGATGTGTTTCTTGTAAGAGGGCAATGTCAATTTGTCCTTTTTTCAAAAAAAGTTAGTACTTTTCTTCTCTTAGCAGGATTATGAACCCCTTTAACATTCCATGTACACAGACGGGATTACAAACCTTCCTCCAGGGCAAGACTAGAAAACTTGGCATCCAATCCTCATTCCAAAACAATGTCAGTATTAAAACTACATCTCACTCTGTGGCGATAATCTTAACTCTCCAAAAAAAAAGAGAAAAAAAAATCATCCAAGCACACTCACAGTGGCTATAATTTGCTGCACAATAAATAGAGTGCATACATAGGGTAAGTCGAGCAGGGGGTATCTATACACCATGTTGTTACCGTAACACGTATCAATCTGATCAATGACCGAGTCCGCTTTGTAGATGGTCAATCTGACAAACCTTTAGTGTCCTCTAATGACTGAGCCAGCAGCACAGCATCCTTTGGAGAGTCAAAACATCTCTGCTTTCCATCCACTGTCACCCTTAAGATAGCCGGATAGAGCAAAGCATAGTCCATGTTCATTTTCTTCAATCAGGATTTCATGTCGCCACACGCTTTACGTCTCAACCACTTCAGCCAAGTAGTCGTTGAAGAATGAGACTTTGGGCTCTCTGGGTGCGGAGTCGTCCCGGTCGCGTCCGCGAGACCCGAGTTCGACGCGCAGCATCCATCACCTGCTGTTTGTCTCGAAAGTTGTGGAACTTCAGTATCAGTGGCCTTGGACATTGGGCCGGGTTTCGATGCTAAGGATCTGTGAGCCTGGCCAAGTTTTAGTCGGCCATCTTTTGTCGTCATCTGGAGGCATTCAGGGACCCATTTCTCTAAGCATTTTACCAGATCTGACCCCTCGGTGTCCTCAGGTAATCCAACCATACGCACATTGCATCTGTAGCCATGGTATGCCACCGGAGCTGTCCTATACTGATGCTCACTCTACACCGCCATCTTGTGCCCCCCCGTGTACAAGTTTTAATTTTCTTTGAGTTTTTTGAAATGACAGGGTCAAAATTATACATGGTGTCAAAAAAAATATACATAGAGCATACCTGATATTTGGGTAAAATGTCTCTTTGCAAGAGTCACCTTGACCAAACATTGTTTACCATGAACAAGCTTCTGGCAGAATTCTAGTTGGATATTTCACAATCTCTTCATGGTAGAATTGGTAGAGTTCAATAAAATTTTATTTTTTCCTTAGCATGGACTCGACTTATAAGCAAGGTCCATATATTTTCAATAGGGTTGAAGTCAGGACTTGTTTTAAGCTTAATGTTAGTCTGCCTTATCCTCCACAACCAGCTTTGATGTGTGTTTGGGTTCATTGTCCTATTGTAACGCCCAAGTCGTGTTCAAGTTTGATGGTTTATGCTGAAAAATTCTGAAGTAGTCCTCCTTCTTCATTACTCCATCTACTTTGTGCAATGAACCAGTTCCACTGGCAGCAAAACAGCCCCAGAGCATGATGATCCTACCACCACAAGCTTCCCTCTGTACATGGTGGTCATTGTGTCCAAACAACTCAATCTTTGTCTCATCTGACCATACAACTATCCTCCAGAAGGTTTTTTCTTTGTCCATATGGTCAGCTTCAAACTTTTAACTAAAGCTTGAAAGTGTCAATTTTGGATCGGGGGTAATTTCTTGGATAGCAGCCTCTTACTCCCTGGTGATCTGAACTGTAGACAGTGATCCATCAGCTTCCAGTTCATGGCAGGGCTGTGCCATAGTGGTTCCCAGGTTGTTCCTGACCATCCAAACCAATTTCCTTTCAGCTGAGGGTGACAGTTTGGGTTTTCTTGAAGCAAAGTGGCTTGGCAAAGTGACTACACCTCACAATAACTTGGATACAATTGTTTGAACTGATCTTGGAATTTGCAGTTTAGAATTGGCTCCAAGAGACATTCTGGAGTTGTGTATATCTGCGATCCTCTTTTTCAGATCTGCATTGAGCTCCTTGGACTTTCCCGTTTTACTGTGTGTTGGTCAATCCAATGAGTGCTGTAAACAAACCATTTTTATGAAGGCGCAGAGAAGCTACCAGCTGTAGTCCATCATGATGATGAACAGGAAGTTAAGAGACCTCGGCAAGATAAGAGACATTTTGGAAGTTTTAGCACCTCTGAATTAATCTAAGTGAGCATATGTAAGTTTTTGATCCTGTATGTATAATTTTGACCCTGTGTTGATTTCAGAAAACCCAAAGAAAATTAAAACTTGTGCACCAAATTTTTTTTTAAAGATGTATGCTGCACAATCATTCTGCCACAGAAAAAGAACAGTTCAAAGAAATTACTGAAAGCCCAAATATTGCCATGACCTTCATATACAAGAGGACATTCATGTCACTGTATGTAAACTTCTGATCACAACTGTATGTGCCTCACCTGACCGTTGCCTGTTTGTTGATGGAGACTGCATTATGATTTGGGCTTGGTTATCAGTTTGCTCTAATAATCTCTCAACCACATTTACATTCGTCATCTGTATTCCGGACACATATGGAGCATCCACTATACGATTCCCTGTATGAACAAGCGCATTAATACGAACCACTGATTTGCTGTCAGACCTGCTGTTACAGAAAATTAAAATCACACATTCAATTGCACTGTTGTATAAATAAATAAATAAATAAATAAAATCTTACTAGTGGGCTTGTGGCTTCGACCCAAAAAAGCTAGCAACAATACTTTCTCTGACACACTGAAAAGGGACAGTAACATCTTAACTCAATCCAATGTCTCGAAGCATACCCTGATCAACTTCTGCCTTTATTGTGCATGTTTCCTGTCCTTCCCCCCCCCCCAAGGCTAGGTTGCAGTATGTTGATTCTGCTGAAAAAGCCATTAGTTGCTATCCCTGCTCAATCAGAACCTTGCATTTGTCTTAAAGGAATAGAAAATGTACAGTAAATACATGCAAGGGTTGGTAGCTTGTAATATTGAGAGCCCATAAGAAAAGTGTCAGGCATGTTTGACCATTTATAAGAAAGTTGTAAGCATTTTTGTATCACTACTCTAATGCCACCAGGAGGCTGCCATGTTGCCTGTTGGAAGGGCGATGTGTGACATCATTTGGGTGCAAGGCTGAGTATAGCTCTTCAGTACTGAAGGGGCAAAGCAAAAGGTCTACTAAGGGGACAATGTCGATTTTTTCACTATACATCTGAAATAGTGTATTAATGAGCTGCAACCCTGACTTATGGACAAACCTGAAATCTTTACCTGTAAAACGAGGCTGAAACTGTGTTATACACTACTCGTTAGTATGCTCTCGACTCATTCATGAAAAACTTCAAGACATCACCAGGCTAGCCTACCATAATTACTGTGGTAGACAGTCCAACCCCCGTAGCAATGCAGAAAGAGGGAAAACAAAACACTGCTTTACTATACAGGATTCATGTGAACATTACAGCAGGATGCACTTGTACGAAAAAAGGCGGAAATATTGCCAGAAACACCCAAGCTGCTGGCATGGTATGGATTTATTTGGTAAAATTCATACATGTATAAAGATACAGTATAAATAGCACCGAGGATAACACAAAGTATAAAATACACTTCGATCCAATGTGGTCCTCTTGATGATAGCAGGAAAAAAAAAAAGTGACAATAATAAATTGACAATTGTATAAACAATGATGAAAGTCAAACTAAAAATATGCCAACTGTAATTATTACAGTACAACTAGATTACAGAAATAACACCAAATGATTAAAAATTAGTTACATACACATCATAAAACTGGGTTTGGAATTTACTCCATAAAAACTGTTTCACCTGTTTCTTAAAATTATCACGTGTTTGACTAGACTGCAGTGATCAAGGTCGGCTATTCCACAAACAAATTCCTGTATACCTAAAAGAACTCCGAATGGTTTATGTAAAGCGTGACGTCACTTACAACACACAGACATATGGTATTCGACAAAATGGACCAGACAGCCAGCGACATTTCTTCACTGATTTCCTCGAGTATTTCGGACAATGACACGAATAAAGATCATGGAAAACAAGCATTACCATATCAATTAATTACACACAAGTGAACAATATAGAGTTGTTTTAGTTAGTCATTACCGAGGCTTTTTTGACAACATTGAATCAAAGCAAGACACCCAACAAATATCAAGCCGCTTAGGTGCATCACCAGTGTTTACGTTTATGCCCAAAGGAGCTCAAAATAACATCACGCTTAATAAAAAGTTAGGGAAACCATAAAAAGTGTTTTCTTACTCTTTGAACTTCTCTTCTGCAGACTACTGACCGTGTTCTCGTTTGTCTTGTCCGCTTTTTGGCCAAAGATTGTGAGAACCGCATCTGGATTCAGCGCTGGCTTGTACGGTATTCCTAATGCCTGGTGCACCAGAGTTGTTTGAGTGAAACAATTTTCTTCAAAATGTTCCGAGCACACGAGCTGTGTAAAGCAGAGTTTGTTTACCCTCTTTCTGCGTTGCCGACGGGTTTGGACTGTCTACTATGGTAATTACGGTAGGCTAGCCTGGTGACAGCTTGATGAAGTTTTTCATGAATGAGTCGAGAGCAGGGCGGCACGGTGGTGTAGTGGTTAGCACTGTTGCCTCACAGCAAGAAGGTCCGGGTTCGAGCCCCGTGGCCGGCAAGGGCCTTTCTGTGCAGAGTTTGCATGTTCTCCCCGTGTCCGCGTGGGTTTCCTCCGGGTGCTCCGGTTTCCCCCACAGTCCAAAGACATGCAGGTTAGGTTAACTGGTGACTCTAAATTGACCGTAGGTGTGAATGTGAGTGTGAATGGTTGTTTGTGTCTATGTGTCAGCCCTGTGATGACCTGGCGACTTGTCCAGGGTGTACCCCGCCTTTCGCCCGTAGTCAGCTGGGATAGGCTCCAGTTTGCCTGCAACCCTGTAGAACAGGATAAAGCGGCTAGAGATAATGAGATGAGAGGAGTCGAGAGCATGCCAAGTGTGCTAATGCTGCCAGGAACGTGTAAAGACTTGCGCACTTGCCTCTAACATATTTAGGTAAGTCAGATTGCATGCAGATCTGTTTGTAGGTTGTCTAGCAAGGTTACAGTCTGCAGAATGAGTCTGTCAAGGCAGCACTCCTTGTACTGGGGATATAAATATGAAAAGTTACCTCCCTCCATTCAGTCACACAGGAGTACATCAGCTGTTCACTATCCCCTCGCTGTTTAATCAGTGACATCAGTATTATCTTTCCCCCTCCACTTTTTTGTTAGAGAAACTGAATTTAAATTTTTTTTTCATTTAAACTTAATGAAATAATCTCCAGCCAGGGGCAACTTCAAAGTCTTACTTGCTATGCAGAGCTCCCGTGTCTTGCGCCCAAATGACGTCAGAGCATTGCCAGAAACAACTGGGGGGGATTTTTCTGATTGTTTAAAACATTTGTAATGGCGGCCTCCATGAAATTGTCCATTCTGCATAAAAACTGACTTTCAGAGATGGATATCTTGTGTGAGCTCCTTATTTTCAATTATTCACATGAATCAGTTTATCATCTTCATAACTGTATTTTAAAAATGGGTTTTCTTTTAAGTAAGGGAAAAAAGTTCCACCTCACAAAAAATAAAAATTTTCACTAAACTTTCAGAGAAATGGTTCAAACCTCTTGCAGCAAACACTATGTACATTTCCTTCCCTAAATAATTTTAGCTACTCAATAAGAGTCACTAAAGCAGTTTATTAGTATTATTTTTGACTTGAGTTTACACATTTACAGAATGATTAATTACAGGATTCTAGTTATATTGCTCTTATTAATTGCCATGCTCTCAATCCTGTAATAGTAACTCACAAGGTGTTGAGTTGGAGTTGCAGACACATGTGTACACCACAACTTTAGGCAAGAAAGAAATGTGATTACATAATGATGGGCGAAAACCATCAGCTAATCAAAGAGGTGACAGCATGAGAATTCAATACAAACCAATTAGAAGAGAGGGTGAGAGAGTGAGAGATTGAGAAACTAATATACAGTTGAACTCAAAATTATTAGCCCCCTTAAATTTTGGAACATTTTCCCAAATATCCTCCAAATGTTTAAAGCATTGCTAAAAATTGATATACACAAACAATCACCAGTACTATTCAGATGTTTGTGGTGCATTTTGGAATATGAAATTAGTTTTAGGCTGTCTTTATATGAAATATGGTAAAAATGAGTTGGTCAAAAATATTAGCCCCCATGTGGATTCTTGCTTTTAAAACACAGTTAATTAACCAATCAGCTTTTAAACAACACCTGTGCAATCAATTGGCTTCCTAGCAACACCTGTAGTCAATTGGCTCCATTCAACAGTTTAAAAGGACTCCAAGGAACAGGGCATTTGAATGAATGAGGAGGATTACTATTTGTCACAATGCCGAAGACTAAAGAAATAAGTCTTGAACTCCGACAAAAGATTGTGGAGGCTCATGACAAGGGCCAAGGCTACACTGCCATTTCGAAGAGGTTTACAGTCTCCAGAACTGCAGTTTGGTGCATCATTGCCAAGTACAAGGAGACAAATTCGGTCAAGAACAAACCTGGTCGTGGACGCAAGTGTAAGATCTCAAGAACTCGGGAAAGAAAAATTGTCAGAGATGTCCGTAAAGAGCCCCGTACATCTGCAAAGGAAATTGTTGCTGACCTGGCCTCTTCTGGAGTTTGTGTGTCAAGGCACACTGTTGTGAGGGCTCTTCATCGGAATGGGCTTCGGGGCTATCGTCCCAGAAGAACCCCCTTACTAAAACATCGTCACATCAAAGCCCGACTAAAGTTTGCCCGTGAGTACTTGAAGAAGAAAGATGAGTTTTGGAAGTCTGTGCTTTGGTCAGATGAGACGAAATTGGAGCCGTTTGGGCATATGGACATTGCCTATGTATGGCGAAGAAAGGGAGAGGCCTTCAACCCTGTGAACACAGTTCCCACAGTTAAACATGGTGGTGGCAGCATCATGCTGTGGGGCTGTTTTGCAGCCTCAGGTACAGGCAGTCTGGTTCGGGTGCATGGCACCATGAAAAAGGAAGATTACCTAAAAATACTGAAGGAAAACATGCAGAAGTCTGCTCTCACTTTGCGCTTAGGTCGTCGTTGGGTCTTCCAGCAAGATAACGACCCAAAGCATACATCTAAAATAGTCCAGCAATACTTCAAGGATACCAAGACCAACGTCATACAGTGGCCTGCACAGAGCCCAGATCTCAATCCAATAGAAAACCTGTGGCAAGTGCTGAAAAAGAACGTCCATGCACGAAAACCATCCAATTTGGGCCAGTTGGAACAGTTTGCAATGGAGGAATGGGCCAAAATTCCTCAGGAGACCTGTGCCAACCTAGTGAAAAACTATTCCAAGAGGTTGTTGTCAGTTGTGGGTCAAAAAGGGTACACAATTGACTACTAATGGTCAGGGGGCTAATAATTTTGAACATCTCACTTTTGCTGTTTTTGGTTGAAACTCAGTGTGATAATAAGATATCGTAATGAAACTTGTTGGACAATGTCTTCATAGTGCATTTATTTCAAGAATAAAAACATTTGTTGTCAATGGTCATTTTCATGGAGAAATCAAGAATTATGTTCAATTCCACAAGGGGGGCTAATAATTTTGAGTTCAACTGTAAAACTAATTAGAGGAAACAGGATTCAGGTCTAAAATATTTTGAGCCCCCCCCCCCCGAATGGGAAAGGCGTGCAAATGAATGCTGATTATAGTCAGTGGATTTATTTTCATTGTAGAGTTTATACTGTTGCACAGCTGGTGAGCTGACAGTCAGCTAATGACTAACAGGAGATGCATTTATATACTATACAACAAATGACAGAGAGTGAGTTGAGGCATGTACTCGCCCTTATGTACATTTTTACATATCCTTTGCTCTGGGTTCTACCATGCATCGAAGGTTTTTGACAGACTGGAGAACAAAATGCACAGACAACTCAAGACATGAATACAGCTCAGACAATAACATCAAAAAAGTGATCAGATGCGACTGTGATGGTCTACAGCATATTTTAAAGGATATACGCAGAACTTTTATTTTTAAATTGAGTGGATAGTATCTCCATCCTTGACTCTTGTATGCTGCATAAATGGGAAATAAAAATTATATATTTGAGAATTAAAATCAACCACAAAGTTGGTATTTGAGCTAGCCATCCCTGAGTGTGTGATGTCACAGCAGTAACTGGGTTTAAGGCTGAGGCCTTTTACAGCTCTAGACCAAAAAGTCATAAATAAATAAAAATTATGGGGAAAGTAAGAAATACCGTTACCGACTTGCTCAACTAAGACTGATTTGACTTTACTGATTGTGGGTTGACTCATTAAAACAGGATAGGTGTGATCACTTATGTAACATACATGTACACGCATGTATTTTCACTGATCAAACATAAAAGGCTAATTAAATAATCAGAAGAACTGAGACAATCACCACATTCTGAAGCAAATTAAATAATCTTATACCGGTAACTTAAATACACAATACAAGTTACATGTAGGCGGCACGGTGGTGTAGTGGTTAGCGCTGTCACCTCACAGCAAGAAGGTCCTGGGTTCGAGCCCCGGGGCCGGCGAGGGCCTTTCTGTGTGGAGTTTGCATGTTCTCCCCGTGTCCGCGTGGGTTTCCTCCGGGTGCTCCGGTTTCCCCCACAGTCCAAAGACATGCAGGTTAGGTTAACTGGTGACTCTAAATTGACCGTAGGTGTGAATGGTTGTCTGTGTCTATGTGTCAGCCCTGTGATGACCTGGCGACTTGTCCAGGGTGTACCCCGCCTTTCGCCCGTAGTCAGCTGGGATAGGCTCCAGCTTGCCTGCGACCCTGTAGAAGGATAAAGCGGCTAGAGATAATGAGAGATGAGATGAGAAGTTACATGTATTAATCTAAATGCAGGTAAACAACGTGTTTTTATTTTTTATCCAAATGAGAGTCGGAGCTTACCCATCTGTGTTCTCGCTTCTTGAAGGCCAATCTTGTGGCGGAATGTTTTGAAACAATCTGACTTTCAGTTGTTCGTTCAGTTCTCTGTTCATTCGCTTCTTCCATCCAAGGGCGAGATGGCAGCAATATCCAGTGGAGAAAATCAGATGGCTGCTCCAATCATTCTCCATACTAACTACTCCTCCATTACTGCTCGGCTCAGGCAATTACTAAAACTAGGGACGGAACGGGACATCACTGGTTTTAGCAACAACCGCAGGGAGGTCACTGCCCATGCAATAGGTCCTGTCCCGGGTTTTACCAACAACCCTCGGCTCACACTCCGGGAGGACTGTTGCAACTAAACTCACTTTCCTTTAAAAAAAAAAATTACATACTTTCCTTTTCTTGTAGTTTTAATTGTTGATACTGCACCCTCTTTCAATATGGGCTTATAGCCAACGCTCCTCAACAGATCAGAGGTTTCGTATGAGTCTTCAATGAAGAGCAGAGGAGAGACCACTTCATTGGCACCCAATGTGCCCGTGAACAACTCGCAAAATGCTTCCAAATCTTTGCAGTTTGAACATTCTTGGGGCATGAATGCAATGCAAATCCACCTTCTGTCATGTTGCTGTACCGACCAGCAACACATCTACATGCCATGGCGATAAATTGGCTCAAAATGGAGGACCGGAGTTGCAGTCAGCTCTGTGTTTTAGTATAGCGGAAATGGCAATGAGACCGATAGCCTTCCTACTGTGACGTTACGGACATTTTGTCCTGAAATTTACATTTATTCACTAGTTTACGGACTTGGTGATTAAAACTGTCATATGGTGTGACATGAACGTTATTGTGCATTAAATTAAAAAAGGGTATAATGTGATATTGTAAGTCAATTTATCCTGATTCTTTGTCATTACTATATAAAAGTATATAATTTCTTATGTGCAAATATGTTACATTTTGATTGTTTTACTTTATCAACACTCATAGAAAGACGATTACTCGTAATCTTTCAATATATTTCAAATTAATTTGGGTATACCTTGTCATAAAAGTAGCAAAATGCTTGTAAACTTTGCTGGCACTATTCCCCATCTGTCACACTGATGAATTTATGATTAATAACCATAAAGCCTTTTTTTTTTTTTCAAAATTCTGAATGTCACCCCAAATGACATGGTGTCACGCCATATGATGAATCACACCACACAACAATCTTTATGCAAAAATCTGTATTACCTGCATTTAACAAACAACCAAACAGTTTGACAAGTGACTGGAATCATTGTTACAGCAAAATCAGAAAATTATTATAGAACAGTGACTTCTACTCAAAGTCGCAAAGAATCATGTTTATAACAAATTAATTAATCCACTTACTGTATTAATTCGATGTTGCACTTTTTATTTTAATCTGCTGAATATTAGCTACATGAATTCTAATCATCTTTAGTAAATCATTGAACATTTTTTTTTATTTAATGCATAAATCCATTTCAAAATGAGGATGATACCAAAACAATGACCAAACAGCAAGCTGATGAACAGTGTGCGGATGATGCATCATTAAAAACAGTGTGCTGATGATGTATCATTAAAAACGGTGTGCCTACTCGTGCAAGCGTGTGTATATTTATCTGTAGAGCTTTCTTTGAGCAGAGTTTTTCCAAGTATAATGTCCTTTTCAACTTGGTCTCAACATAACTGCACATTGTACAACTGACATAGGCTATTTGATGCAGCCCCCTGCATCACTATCAATAAGTTAAATGTTTCCATTTACTTTGCTCGTCTCTTCAAGACCTCCTCTCTCCTTACAGAATCTGCATTTAATCTCTCCCTGTATTTCCCTGTTCTTTCTTTACTCACCATCTCCTGAAATCTGCCTCAAACTGAAAATAAATAAATAAAGGGAAACATTTAAGTGGCAAAATACTGTAGTTTAACATGTATTCAGCTTCAAAATGGGATCTTATGGAAGTAGAGATTCACCAAATTGAGTTGGTGTATAAATATTAAATTTGTGAATAATATAGTATCAAAATGTGTTAAAAGGACAAAATATTCAATAAACTTAACTATTAGTTATAAAATATGTATCTAAGAGCATTATTTATGTATGTAAATGCAGGTCATATCATATAGTGTGACAAAATAATCATATGGTGTGACCAGAAAACCCTGTCACACCTTATGATGTTGTGTCACACCATATGAGGTTTCATGTACTTATGATATTATAGCCTGGCAAGCCAGACTAAATGTGAATATTTAGTCTGGCCTCGATCCGTAGACATTTCCAAAGGGGGTGGGAGGAACAAACCGCTGTCTTTCAAACTGTCTCTGTGCATATAGGCCAACGCTCTGACCAATCAGCGCAACAGTGACTGTGACGTAGTCAGAGCGACAGAAAGCAGTGGGGGAGACCTTGAAATAAATAATTTTTCAAAATGCGTATTAATTAATAAACAGGTTCTAGATATTAAGAAGTTTGGAGATAATGACCACAAGTTTGGAGTCTGTACCACATACACTCAAGAAACAATCAAAAAGTAAATGTTTCAAAGCTGTTTATTAAATTCTTTGTACTGCACAAACTAGCCCCATCCTTTTGGCTACGAGCGGAGCCAGCTGGTAGATCAGACTTTTGCCATAGCCGGTCGGCAAAACAGTGAAAACGTCCTTCTTGAAAAGGAATGAGCGGAGAGCCTCTTCCTGCTCATGTTTCAACGAAAACTCCAAGTCTAATTCTTCTAAAACTGATTCCAAAGCGGAGTCAAACGTACGCTGTTCACTAGCGGTAGCCATCTTTCCTGCTGTGCTTTCTCCAGCGTCGCGCAGCTTTGTCATCACTCCTGCAAAAGCCCACCCAAAAAATCCAAACAAAAACCTTGCGTTGTGATTGGCGGGCACGATTTGATGCCCGGGGTGTTTTTGTTTATATGGTGCGAGGCTAGACCCACTCGCTAGGCAAAAATATTTTTGGCCGCTAGGCGGGTGGGTCTAGTTTACTAGGCTAATGATATTACGCAATGTGCCTTTATGCCAACATGCTAACTACAATATGACAATATAGTTTTAAAGATAATATTGACTGAAAAGTAATTTCATTTTGGCATTTTTGTGTAAAATGAGTTGCACCAAAAGACAGTGCAAAAGGGAACTAAAGCAGGAGTGCCGGATATACTTGATTTTTTTGAAAACATGGAGATAACTCACCTTCTAACTTTCAGTGTCCTTCTGAGGTGTTGTTCTTCCTCCTGAAAGAAGGAGGACCGCCACCCCCCAAAGGTCTCCAAACAATTGCCCGTTTAAAAAAAAGGAATATGGCGGCGCACCATATGATATCCATTTTTGGAACAAAATGTTTTAGTTAAGGGTGGCTTCAAAATATTATGTCTGAACTTTTAGCCAAGTAGTCTCACAAGCAGACATCTGGGTTATCAATATATGATTGAATAAACAGAAAATGAATTCATTTTTTTGTTTTTATTCAAAATCAAACTTTGTGAAATGTGCTTGGGACAGTCACGCCATATGAGCTTTTTCTGGTTTGGTTGAAAATTGTGAAAAAATGGAAAATTGAAATCACATGAATGCTGTGTATGTTCATATAAAACAGCACTTTCTGAACAATATCACCAGTTTTTGACATATTTTTCTATAATTTACTTATCTTTGACACATTGGACCAAAAAAAGGCCATGTCATGTCAACCACCCATAAACGAAAGTGAGGCCATGGCTCTGCGTATATGCTTTAACTAGCCAGAGTTAACAGAATTAGATTCAGATTCAAGAATTAAAAGATTCTAACTTTTATTTTAAACATAAATGCATGTGTCTAAATGGAGGTCTGTATTCTACTTGCCAGTATCCTGCTTCTATCACCATGCTTCTAGGGCACATTTATTGGTTATAAAGCATTTCTAATTCTGCAAAATTTTTGAATGGTTACTTTACGCTTGTGATTTCTAAATGTGTATTTTTACTACCACAACACTTGCATTTGTGTCAGGCAGGGATATGTATAGAATAGCACCATGGGGGCAGGGAGACATTACAGTGCCTAAGCTGTGAACAAGTCCGTGAGGAAGCACAGTAGTTATTTTGGAATTCATTCTTTATTGAGATGCTTGAGAGGTCTCTGAAATAAAGACCGAGATAGACAAGTCAACACAGGGTCTCATATTTACATAAATACGGTAGCAGAAAGGCATCAATGCGTGTCAGGTATTCACCTACATCAGAAATAAAAGGACGTTACTTCGCAGGTTTGTCCCCAGCCTCTAGTTTGGGTGCATCTTTGGGCTCCCTGTATGTAGGAAATGCCTCCCATGGACTGTTCAGGTCAAACTTCCTGAACTCCTGTGCAAGTTCCACAGGCTCTGCAACAATCCGTTTCAGCTCATCATCATAGCGCACCTAAGAGACAAAACACATGATTCATGACAGTGCATATAACTATACTTTATATTCTAATGCACATCACATAATCAGCACAAAAATTATAAGGCTTATTAATGAATGTTGTATCACATCGCTGTTGAACTTTTGAATCTGAATGGTCATTGATTAGTTTTCTCTAACAGTGGTTCTGACGGACGGAGGGAGGGAGGGAAGAAAGAAAGGGAGGGAGGAAGGAAGGAAAAGTTTATATTAAATGTAATCTTTCCAATACTCTGGTAACAACTCTTTTCACTGGGATGTGCATGGTTGACACACCACAAAATCTGAGGAGGATAATAATGAGATGAAAAAATATGCTGGCATTCAACAAAAGCACATCATGCAATCATTGACATGGTGACATTGCTTTAAAGTTTCTTTAAGGACAAAGTCTCAGGTGTCAGTGCTTTCCTCCACAAGAAAGCCTTCAGAACAATTCAATTAAAATTTTATTTGGATAGCACTTTTAACAGTGGGCATCGACACAAAGCAGCCTGACAAATACAAATTCCAGCTATAAATTTTACATACTGCATGCAAGTTTATCTGTCATGAGCAAGCCATAGGCAATGGTGGCAAGGAAAACTCTGAGACAACACGAAGAAACCAAAACAGGGGTATGTATGTAAAAAAAACTCAATACATCAGGACTGGACATTAACTTTTTAACCCACTTGGACAAGCAGCAAGATTTTTCACTTGTCTGGACCATAACTTTATTATTATGCATTTACTAGATGAATCAAAGGAAAGTGGTTAGCAAAGTTTATCAAAAAGCAGGCATCATTATGCTTGAATGATTTATAATTTTTCAATAAAAAACTCAAACTTTAACAATAAAGAAAAACTATCCAATGCCTCATTCTGGTGTATGCGTTATTACCTAATCTGCAGTTTTAAATGTTACTCACCCAAATTCAAAGCTTCTGGAGGAAATAAAAGTTCAATCTTGATTAATCCAGTAAAACTTGAAGTATAAATTAATTGAGAAGACATTAGAAAACATTGCGGTCACCAGGTGAAAGGAGACTCCTTTTTGTTGAGCCACTTTGAAAGAAACTCACATTTCCTTTTCTTATGACTTGTTTGTTTGTCCTTTTATCTTTTTGGGATTGTACAGTGGTGTTTGAAAGTTTGTGAACCCTTTAGAATTTATGCAGAAATATAGAAAATATGACCTAAAACATCAGATTTTCACACAAGTCCTAAAAGTAGATAAAGAGAACCCAGTTAAACAAATGAGAAAAATATTATACTTGGTCATTTATTTATTGGGGAAAATGATCCAATATTACATATCTGAGTGGCAAAAGTATGTGAACCTCTGGGATTAGCAGTTAATCTGAAGGTGAAATTAGAGTTAGGTGGTGTTTTCAAATCAATGGGATGACAATCAGGTGTGAGTGGGCACCCTGTTTTATTTAAAGAACAGGGATCTAGCAAAGTCTCATCTTCACAACATGTTTGTGGAAGTGCATCATGGCACAAACAAAGGAGATTTCTTAAGACCTCAGAAAAGTATTGATGATGATCAGGCTGGAAAAGGTTACAAAACCATCCCTAAAGAATTTGGACTCCACCAATCTACAGTCAGATTGTGTACAAACGGAGGGAATTCAAGACCATTGTTACCCTCCCCAGGAGTGGTCGACCAACAAAGATCATTCCAAGAGCAAGGCGTGTAATAGTCGGCAAGGTCACAAAGGACCCCAGGGTAACTTCTAAGCAACTGAAGGCCTCTCTCACATTAGCCAATGTTCATGAGGCTACCATCAGGAGAACACTGAACAACAATGGTGTGCATGGCAGGGTTGCAAGGAGAAAGCCACTGCTCTGCAAAAAGAACATTGCTGCTCATCTGCAGTTTGCTAAAGATCACATGGACAAGCCAGAAGGCTACTGGAAAAAGGTTTTGTGGAAGGATGAGACCAAAATAGAACTTTTCGGTTTAAATGAGAAGCGTTATGTGTGGAGAAAGGAAAACACTGCATTCCAGCATAAGAACCTTATCCCATCTGTGAAACATGGTGGTGGTAGTATCATGGTTTGGGCCTGTTTTGCTGCATCTGGGCCAGGATGGCTTGCCATCATTGATGGAACAATGAATTCTGAATTATACCAGCAAATTCTAAAGTTAAATGTCAGGACATCTGTCCATGAGCTGAATCTCAAGAGAAGGTAGGTCATATAGCAAGACAATGACCTTAAGCACACAAGTCATTCCACCAAAGAATGGTTAAAGAAGAATAAAAAGTTCATGTTTTGGAATGGCCAAGTCCTGACCTTAATCCAATTGAAGTGTTGTGGAAGGACCTGAAGCGAGCAGTTCATGTGAGGAAACTCACCAACATCCCAGAGTTGAAGCTGTTCTGTACAGAGGAATGGGCTAAAATTCCTCCAAGCTAGTGTGTAGGACTGATCAACAGTTACTGGAAACGATTAGTTGCAGTTATTGCTGCACAAGGGGGTCACAGCAGATACTGAATGCAAAAGGTTCACATACTTTTGCCACGCACAGATATGTAATATTGGATCATTTCCCTCAGTAAATAAGTGACCAAGTATAATATTTTTGTCTCATTTGTTTAACTGGGTTCACTTTATCTACTTTTAGGATCTGTGTGAAAATCTAATGTTTTAGGTCATTATGCAGAAATACAGAAAATTCTCAAGGGTTCACAAACTTTCAAGCACCACTGTAAGTCCCCCCCCCAACTCTCTTTTGACAAAATGAAACCAAAAGCAAACAAGTTGGACATAAGGGTGACAGAATCATGGTGTGAACATAAACCATAAGGGAGTTCGGCACTGTTGTAAAATTTCTGCAAAATATTTTACGACATTTGTGATCGTTAATGTGACCTAGGGCTGGGCGATATGAGAAAAAATTATATCACGATATATTTTTTCAAAATTTTTGATAACGATATATATCACGATATAAATCAAATCACCATTTTTGTATTTCCTTTAATTTTCTGCTCAAAATATGAACATTACAAATTAGTAGTTCCTTCCTAATTAACAAAAATAGCTTAACAAGCCTTCAAGTTTCACAGAACCAAAACAAACTGGATGCACATTCTTTTGTTCTTTTTATTCAAATGAATAAACTGAAACTGAAAAATAAAAACTATATACCATTGTTAATCATTTGTGCAAATTCTAGCAGCTTTCAAATAAACAAAGACATATTGACGTGTAAACCTTATGCTGCAAGGAGAAAAAAAGTGCAATCCTGTACGTCAGTGTGTTTAAGGTTTTGTGTAACACTTTGTTGTATGTCCGATTTTAAATATCCAAAATACCTCCACACAACCGAAGATCTCTGGCCCTTCTTTTCAACGATGTCCTCCAGGGCAGTGCTCTGACTTTCCTATTCAGAACTCCGGTCAGTCGGCTTCTCGCTCATTTTTATAATCACTTTGTTGGAGAAATGCCGTGCTCCTGCAAAGTTCACCACAGCCATGCTGTGCGTTGCTGCTATACGTGTGTGTGTTTGTGTGTGCACGCAACCTAACTTGACGTGGCTCTCTTCCAACTGATTGGTTACGTGCGGTACTGTTTAGTTATGATTGGCTATTCGCGTGTCTGTCAAAACTTCGGATGAAGTAATTTTATTGAAGGCGTAGGCTTATCGTAGGCATATCGTACGTGTCTAATTTCTAATCGTAGAGATTTTATATCGTGAATAACATCGTAATCGTAAAATTGCCCAGCCCTAATGTGACCACACAAAAGAAACACAGAACGAATGTCCAAATGAAATGAAGCTTCACCACAAACATTTATTTTATTGGAGGTATTTGACCATTTCTCCAATTTCGATAAATTAAAAGTCTAATAATCTGATTACATATTGTGGTTATCATCATAATCAATATTTGTTTTTGTTTATTATTAACAACAATTCTTTCCCCCACGCTGTACTCTGCTTCCCCGGATTTTTGTAAGCAATACCATGGTGGGTGGCACAGTGGTTAGCACTGTCACCTCACAGTAAGAACGTTCTGGGTTCAAGCCCCATAGCCGACAGGGGCCTGTGTGAGAATTTTGCACGTTCTTCCCGTGTCTGTGGGGGTTTCCTCCAGGTGCTCTGGTTTCCCCAACAGTCCAAAGACATGCAGGTTAGGCCAATTGGAGGCTCCAAGTTGAACCATAGGTGTGAATGGTTGTGAAGCTGCGACAGGCCGAGCAAGCCAGCGGTAGTTTAAGTGTGCTCTTGATAAACACAGGCAGCCTCGTAAGAGGCTGACAACCCACGGCCGGATCACTGAGGTGACTGAACTAGTTTTGTTGGAACTTCATTGATGTAAAGCCTGAACAATTATTATTTAAAAAAAAAAAAGGGGGATTTTTCAACAAATATTCAACTTGTCCTGTCAGACAGGCAGATGCAAATTTGACTTGTCCAGACCAAACATTTGGTTGTCCTGGACAGTCAGACTACCATTAATATCAAGTCCTGTACATGAGATGTTGCTTGCCTGGTGGTTAAACCGTGTGCATACACTTCAGTTTCTACCACGACAGGCTTGATGGCAGTGTTTGATACAGCTGCAGAGAACAAAATTTTTTTACTAATTATCATTATTCATATTTGCGTTAAATTTTACATGTTGTTGTAGGCCTATTTAATTTTTTTTAAACTACTTTGCCACTGAGAGAACTTGTTCATTCTTAATAAATGCAGTTAACTAACTCTATATACTTGTCTAATGTTGCATTGGTAGATTTTATTTCACATTAACAAACTCAAAACATTCTCCATTTTCCTGGACAAAAAGCAAGAAGCACTGCATCAATGCATCTTTCAAGCAGGAAAATTGAGATTAATGGCCCTTTTCCACTACCCTTTTTCAGCTCACTTCAGCCCGACACGGCTCGCGTTTCGACTACCTCAGAACAGCATGACTCAGCTCGCTTCAGCCCTACTCAGCTCCCAAAACTCACACGGTTTTGGAGTGGGGCTGAAGCGAGCCAAACCGAGCCGAGTGGGGCTAGGGGCGTGAGGAGACACTCCCCTGTGCACTGATTGGTGAGGAGGAGTGTCCTCACACGCCCACATACGCCCCACGAGCATGCTGGGATCTGTAAACACCGTAAACCCGGAAGAAGAATAATTACGAATTACGAGAATTTCTGAAGCCTTATGCGCCTCGCCTCATCTATACACTCTTGCTAGTATCTGTTGGCGTTGTCAGTGACAACAAGCCACAGCACCAAGACCAGCAACACTAACGACTCCATGTCCTCCATGTTTATTGTTTACTATCCGGGTCGTGAGACTACCGCTTAAAAGGTCACTGATGTCACTGTTTGCGCCACCTAACATCACATGACGTCCACCCACTTTCGTTAACTCCACCCAATGTGTCCACCCACTTCCAGCCAGCACGGTTCAGCGTGGTTGTAGTCGAAATGCAACTCCAACAGCCCCACTCAGCTCGACTCAGCCCAACTCAGCACGGCACGGCTCAGCCCAACTCAGCCGCGTTGGTAGTGGAAAAGCGGCATAAATAAGAAATTACTCATGTGAAATGAGGGGGTCGTATTTCCAGGGTGTCAGTTAACATCTATTGTTTGTGGAAAAATGAAGACCACTCATTTTGTGCATTTTTGAGCGACAACTTGTAACAGCATAATCTGGTGTTCAAATGTGGAGCGCTTAAGAAAACCGTATAAAGATTGACAGGTCTACATTAAACATGACTACAAACTGGTAAAAAGTATGATAAGCCATTCATTCAAAATTATACCACGCCATTATTTTGCCATTTACAGCCCCAATTCCAAAAGAAGTTGGGATGCTGTGTAAACTTTAAATAAAAATAGAATGCAATAATTTGCAAAATCATAGAAACACTAGATTTCACTGAAAATAGTACAAAGACAACTCATGTTGAAACTCATTTTATTGTTTATTGAAAAATATGCGCTCATTTTGAATTTGATGTCAGCAACATATTTCAAAAAAGTTGGGCTAGGGGCATGTTTACCACCATGTTGCATCATCTCTACTTTTAACAACACTCTGTAAACATTTGGGAACTGGAGACCAATTACTGTAGTTTTGAAAGAGAAATGTTACCACATTCTTGCCTGATGTACAGTTTCAGTAGCTCAACAGTTCCGAGATTCCTTTGTCATATTTTGCGCCAAATGCTTTAAAATGGGACACAGGTCTGGACTGCAGACAGGCCAGTTTAGCACCCAGACTCTTACTATAGAGCCATGCAGTTTTAATATGTGCAGAAAACGGTTTGGCATCGTCTTGCTGAAAGAAGGAAGGCCTTCCCTGAAAAAGCTCTTATCTGGATGGCAGCATCTTGCTCCAAAACGTGTATATATCATTCAGCATTAATGATTCCTTCCCAGATGTACAAGCTACCCATGTCATGTGCACTAATGCAGTGGTTTTCAAAGTGGGGGCCGCCAGGGGGGCCTCAGAAAGTTGGAGGGACGATAAAAAAAATTGCAAAAAAAAATATTTTTAAAATAATTATTAAATATATTGTAATTAGTTTTTAATTATTATAAAATATAATTATTAATGATAAGACATCATATCGAAATGTTGTTTGCCATGCTCATCTCTCCGATTGCCTGTGATATTGCGGTTTGAGCCACTTATCAAGCTACTTTGCTCCTCAAACTAGCATATTGCTAGTGCAAAATGGACAGGTTTTTGAAGAAGAGACCAAAGGTACAAACCAACAGCCCTGCTGTGGAGAACACTGCTGCGAAAAAAAACTAAGTCCTGGCCAACTAAAATCCGAAAATATGAGGCAGCATACATTAAGTATGGCTTTACAGCCATACAGAAAAATGGCCATGATTGCCCGAAATGCGTCCTCTGTCTGGAGACCCTGTCAAACGAGTGCTTAAAACCTTTGAAACTTCAGCATCACTTGGTACAAAAACATCCGACAGATGCCGAAAAAAACAGTAGATTTCTTCAGACGCAAAGAGCATTTGGTCAGGCAATCTGCTGCATTCACCCAGCAAGCTACTGTCCCCGAGCGGGCCCTGAAGGCATCATTTTTAGCCTTGTACCACATTGCTCGTGCTAAAAAACCTCACTCAATTGGAGAAGATTTGCTTATACCAGCAACCAAAGACATTGTCCGAGAATTGCTTGGTGAGGATGCTGCCAAAAAAAAAAAAAAAACGATGCTGTCCCACTCTCTGATAACACCAATCCG
Organism: Neoarius graeffei; assembly: GCF_027579695.1. Classification (NCBI taxonomy): domain Eukaryota; kingdom Metazoa; phylum Chordata; class Actinopteri; order Siluriformes; family Ariidae; genus Neoarius; species Neoarius graeffei. Next base: position 25,348,835 of record NC_083595.1, read on the forward strand.
TCGGCGCACGGTGACATGGCTCAAGACTGCTCAGCTGTTGGAGCAGGTGAGAGCCAGCGAATACTTCGCACTTCAGCTGGATGAGAGCACAGATTTATCCAATGAGGCCCAACTGCTTGTGTACATCAGATTTATTTCACAGGAAAGATTTGTGGAGGAAATACTATTTTGTAAAGCACTTGAAAGAAGAACTACTGGGAAAGACATTTTTCAAGTTTTGGATGATTACATTGAGTCTAACGGATTGGACTGGACCCGTTGTGTGGGGGTGTGTTCAGATGGAGCCGCGGCAATGACCGGGAAGATCAGTGGAGTGACCGCGCTCATTAAGCAGAAGGCCCCACATATAGTGGCCACCTAGGGTGTAATTTTGGGTAGGGACGTGTCCCTACCAATATTCAGCTGCTACTGTGTAATCACGATCAATAAAACCGATGTCCTAACCTGAGCAATAATTATATGGCACACAAAGGGTTAAATGTATGACACTGCTAATAATCCCCCCTCTAACGTAGATGTACATTCTCTGATTGGCTACCTGTTTCTCGCTAATTTACATGGTTGGCCATCCCAGCTGTCACTCCATCTGCTGTAAAAGCAGCACACTTCCCACAGCAGCCGTGACTACCCGCCCATCAACCCCCCGTATCTCACATGTACACACCTGACCTACGCCACGCACCCCCCACTCTCCGTCAGCCTACAAATTGAGCTGGACTTCGATGTCCATGCATGCTTGCCCTACGACTCGCATGCTGACTTGAGTATCATGGATGATGGCCCCCCCTCCCAAGAAACGAGACATTCGTTCATTCTTCTTCAAAGTCAAGAATGCAAGTGCAGGGTTTCCGTCGAGCTTTAAAAACTCAACAAAATCCTTTTGATGTATGGAAACCCTTCATAAAAGTATTGCTGCGGCTCCTTAGGCAGGTTTAGCAACGTGACAGGATGCATCAGAGCTAGGCTACTGCATAGCTGCAGAGAAAAGGAATGCTGGAGCAATGTAACTTGGTGTGAGATAATATCCTCGTTGAATGAATGTTAAATTTATAGACCTAATGGTTTTACAGAATGTAAGTAATCAGATGTAGGCTACTGCATGGCCATGCAGATGTGCGACTTGCATTTCAGAATCAACAGCGTGACAGCCACTGAGTCTGCTGCGGAGTCTGCTGCGTTCACCGTTTTACAGAGACCTCTTTCTACTACTACTAGGCTAGATACAACAAATCCATGGTCCTTTACTGCCACCTACAGACGAATATTGGTAACTGCAGCATGAACATAGAAGTCACAAGCACATCTGCAGTGAAAATCATAACACACGTTACGAACACAGAAACAGGCAACAAAAAGACATATGGAAAATGGAGGTGGAACAAAAAGACAAAAAAAATGGGGGGTATACTACAAATGCAATACTAATGTAATCATAATCATGCTATAATAGGCAATCACTAAATTATATATCCAAATATCATTTTAACTAAATTTGAGCTTAATTACAGAATAGAAAATGCCACCAGTAGCACCTGTTGAGTATCTCAATAAGGCAGTCAGTGAATTTTAAGACACCCCCCCACACGTCAAACAATACAGATATTGAATTAAAAAAAAAAACAAAAAAAAAAAAAACAATATTTAATGCTAAAAATGCTTAAAGTTTTTAATTCTTATTTTCATGCATTTCTGTGGAAGAGACAGAATGATTGCTTAAACACAAATCAGGAATTGTAATAAATCATCAGATTCTAGAAGATCATGCGATATTATGCATCCATGTTTTTGTGGGGAATAAATTATAGTCTATGTAATAATTTTGCCCTTTTTGGCTAGCCCTTTTTGCTGAGGCTACAACCTTACCATGAAACACTACAGTCATTCTATCCCTAATCTGTTCATATGTCATGCATCAACATATTTTTGTAAGGTGACAAACAGCAGAGAGGCTGGAGGAGATGAAAGACCGTGCAGAGAAGGTAGAGGAACAGAGACTGAAGGAGAGGAATCCACAGCTGGAGGAGATAGAAAAGCAGAAAGAGAGGTTGGAAATTCACAGGTGAGGTTAATGATGGATATGTCAGGTCATGAGATTCAACCCAGTAGGGAGCTGAATTCAGTAGAGAGAGGCAAGGGTGGGATTTGAACCTGCAACCATGGGATCCAAAGACCAACTCCCTAACCATTAGGTCACAGCTGCCCTTGTTAACCTATAAGATCTGCATGACATGAAATTATGATTGCTAATGGGAAAAAAAAAAAACCCACACCTTTCGGAAGCTCTGCCTTGGATCACTTTTGTGCACACCTGTCAACCCTCCCGTTTTTCCGGGAAATCCCTTATTTTGACTTATTTCCCGCTGTCTTCCCGTTTTTTTTATTTTCCCGAAAATATCCCGTATTTTGACATTATATAAAAGTCCCGTATTTTCACAATATAAAAAAGTCGGTAGGTCCAGAATTCATGACGCGCCTCTGACAGGAGTTTAGAGCAGGAAGTCGGGCCATGAATTCACGTCCCCGCCCTCTCAGGCATCAGTAATTACAGAACTCCATCCGGAGGCAAGGCTGAACAAGTGATCAGGTCCAGTGTTGCCAGATTGGGAGGTTTCCCGCCCAAGTTGGGCAGTTTCAAGTGCATTTTGGCGGGTTTTGAACATAATTTGGGCTGGAAAACGTCAGCAGTATCTGGCAACACTGATTAGGTCTGAGGTGAAGATGGTGATGCTAATAGCTAAGAAAAACATTAGCCTCTCTTTCTTTGATGATTTCAACAAGTGCGTGGCTGGAATGTTCCCAGACTCTTCCATCGCAAAGAAATTTTCCATGGGAAAAACGAAAGCCTCCCAAATAATCAAAGGTAAGCTACACATGTTTACATTAAGTATGTCCTGGCTAAGACCTCATAAATAGCCTAGTGTAAACTAATTGGTGTATTAACTGTTTTATCCACTCATTATTTTATTTTCTATCTGAAACTTACCCATTTTAAAATCACTCTTAGTTTAATATCTTATATTACTCTATCTATCTATCTATCTATCTATCTATCGTTACGAGGCCATGACTATGGTTAAACCATAATAAATTGCAATGGAATTGAATTTACTGACTGGTTATATAATGACCTTTCTTATTTTAACATAAGATGCATATTTTAGCCCTTAATTTGGGAAATAACTGGTACCACTGAAAGCAAATAAAAATAAATGTATAGTTTATTCACAAATGCACTCTATAAACCATAAGCATATTGAGTTTGGGTCTTGGCTATCACCAACATGCACCAGAGTACAGGAAATCACAAATACTAGATAGAAAATTGCCCCCCATTCAACTACACACCCACTTTTGGTGAAGGGTATGACTTTCCGAAATTTTCCCTTATTTTGAGTTAAAAGGAAATATCCCTTTTTTTTTCAAACCTCAAAGTTGACAGGTATGCTTTTGTGTCCCCACCAATGTCAAAATTAAAAGTTACTCCTTTGGTGGCCACACACTGCATGCTCCATCGCGAGGCACTGGTCGCAAAAAGGATGGATAACGAGTTGAATCAGGTACTACAGGGGGTTATACAAGTAGTGAATTTTATTAAAGCCCGTCCCATGAAACACAGACTGTTTACCCTGCTTTGTAATGAGATGGGCGCTCATTTTGAGAGCATGGTGAAGTTGGTTTCAGGTTGGATATTCGTTGGATATTCAGATATCAGTGAATTCGTTGGATATTCAGATATCAGTGAAATACCATTGTTTTTCAATGGGGAAACACTTTTTTTTTCAAAAGCTTTGACATAAAGTGACCTTGGGACCCCAAACTTTGCAGCATGCATCACCTATACAGGCGCAATAGGGCACACCCCAAATTATTGGATTTTAGTTCCTCTTCAATGTACATCTCCATCAATTTAAAATACCATTGTTTTTCAATGGGGAAGCAATTTTTTTTCAATAGTTTTGAGACCTTGGGACCCCAAACCTTGCAGCATGCATCATCTATACAGGTGCAATAGGGCACACCCAAAATGATTGGATTTTAGTTCCTCTTCAATGTATATCTCCATCAATTTAAAATACCATTGTTTTTCAATGGGGAAACACTTTTTTTTCAATAGCTTTGACAAAGTGACCTTGGGACCCCAAACCTTGCAGCATGCATCACCTATACAGGTGCAATAGGGCACACACCAAATTATTGGTTCAATAGCTTTGACATAAAGTGACCTTGGGACCCCAAACTTTGCAGCATGCATCACCTATACAGGCGCAATAGGGCACACCCCAAATTATTGGATTTTAGTTCCTCTTCAATGTATATCTCCATCAATTTAAAATACCATTGTTTTTCAATGGGGAAACACTTTTTTTTTCAATAGCTTTGACATAAAGCGACCTTGGGACCCCAAACCTTGCAGCATGCATCACCTATACAGGCGCAATAGGGCACACACCAAATTATTGGATTTTAGTTCCTCTTCAATGTATATCTCCATCAAATTAAAATACCATTGTTTTTCAATGGGGAAACAATTTTTTTTCAATAGCTTTGAGACCTTGGGACCCCAAACCTTGCAGCATGCATCATCTATACAGGTGCAATAGGGCACACCCAAAATGATTGGATTTTAGTTCCTCTTCAATGTATATCTTCATCAAATTAAAATACCATTGTTTTTCTATGGGGAAACCTATTTTGGGTCCCCAAACCTTGCAGAACGCTTCGGCTACATGGGTGTTACGTGTTACGCCTCCTGTGTCTGTGTGTGCATGTTTCTCTCTCTTGCATGTGTGTCTCTCTCTCCCTCTCTCTCTCTCCCCAGGTGTAGCGGTTGGTATTGGCTCCTTCTCCTTCACCTGTTTCCACTTGAGGAAGGCCTATATAAACCTGTGCTTCCACCTGCCAGAGAGAGGAGAGGGCTTTTTGCACGCTCGCCTTGCCATTGCGCGTCTGTCGGCTCGGTTGGAGGGTTGGCTCCTGGGGCTGCCACCCTCTCTGCTGGACTTTTGCATTCCGTTTTTCTATCACCTTTTGTTAAGCACTATTGTAAATAAATTTCACTTTTTCACTGTACGTCGTCTTGCGTTTTGGGTTTGTGTCGCCACCCTGGTTTTTGATTGTTCATGCCTCCCTAGAGCATGTAACAATGGGACCACTAAGGCACACCAGTCAACAATAAAGAGCCTGATCTGAACTCGTCAGTCATGGTTGAAAATGGGGACAGAGAATTTCAACGACGGCATTCCCCACCTTAATGCTGCTCTATGGCTGCCCCCCCCCATAGTCCATAGACTCCCCACGCAAAGTCCATGTTACCCTTCACACACAGCCCATGCTCAGGCCACCCACATCAATCCCCTGCCCCACAATCACACATACTTACACAGTACAGGTGAACAACTCAAATTTCGCTTATGCTATAGGCCTAGTAGTACTACAATGCATATCAAAAAAGGAAAGCCTTTTAATGCTTTTATTCTTGCATTTTAGCATGTCTTGCACCAAAAGTGGTTTTTACAATATGTTCTTTAAAGCAGTGGTTCGTAAACTTTTTTCAGCCCCCTGGACCGATGACCATTTCCTGCGGCAACCTTAAAGTAAAGCACCACAAAATTTCAAATGCATTATTTTCCAGTAGTCTACACATTAAAAAGTGTATTCATTATTTTTTTTCATAAGGCCGCCATATAATAACCCCGTGGGCGCGTTTGAACTTTGTGCGCTGCATAGCGCCATATTTAAATTATTATTGGTTCTGAGAATGCTCTGACGTCATTGATCCAGTTGGTATGATTAGAGCCCATTAAGATAAGTGATAAAGAAGCTCAGAGCAGGCTTCCAACCCGCCAAATTGCACGCTTCTGTTTCTGGTAAGCAGCCATCATGCCGGGGTGTGTAGTTTGTAAAAACTACAATGGATGTTTGAAGTGTAAAGGTGTAAGTTTTCACAGATTTCCAAAGGATGATCGCAGGCTACAAAAGCTTGAGTATTTGCAGGCTGTGTGGCAGCGGACACAGACTGGTGTGATTGAACACAAAATTGGTTTGTGGCGTGATGCATGGTTTAGTTGAACATAATGTTGAATGCCTGTGAGATTCAGTGCGGTGTTATTCCTGGAAGCTGGCTGGTGCTACTGTTGCAAGCGTGGTGGCAAAGTCTCAAAGTAGTAGCCTACTGATGCCGTGTAGTTGTGAGTCAGATGACAAAGGAAAAAAAAACGCTCTCTAGCTTATCCACTCACTAGCTGCTACTTTTATAACTGCCACCACACAGTCTCAACGTCTCGGCCGTCCCACTCAGCGACGCTCTGGGCGTCTAGAAGGCTTGGATCAGCCGGCGGGGCGATACTTGCAGCTTCCCCTGGCCTGGCCACTGTGCCCCCCTCTTCGCTCTCCTCCGTCCCTGCGCCAGCGGAATCTGACCAGCGTGGCTGGAAGTTGTAAGCAGTAATGTTGTCAGGGTCTAAATGGTCGCCCATATTGAAGGAAACCGCCAATTACCATAGTCACTGATCGAAAACAAGCTCTTCCGAGGCGTGCAAAAATCTTGCAAAAGGTTTTTTTTTTTAAGTAGCCTATAGAATATTAAACATTTTCATATTAGGCCTACAATCTCAAAATGGAATGTAGGCCTACACAGACAATTTGAGAAGGTTATCTGCCCGCCATTTACATTTTACATTGTATTTGTTTTTCTTTTTTCTACAATGTAAATGGCGGACAGATAGCCTGCTCAAATCTTGATCACTGACGTCACAGCCATGAGAGAGGAAAGCTCAAACGTGTCCACAGGGTAATTATATGGCGGACTAATGTAAAAAATCAAATGAATGTACTTTTAAAAATGTGTAGACTACTGGAAAATAATGAATTTGAAATGTTGTGTTGTTTTCCTTTAAAGAGGGAACACATTATTGTACTGATGAGGTGCACTTTCTTTCACTATGCGCAGCACCAGATTTAGGCAAAAGCAGCACCAGCTGAAATAACCAGATATAAGTACATTGCCGAACACAAAGGGAAAACATATGATTGTTTTGAAGGAAACATTGGAACATTTTGGAGTGGATGTTTTGAGAACAATAAACTGTATATTAAGGGTGAGCAGACGCCCTCATTTTCCTGGACATGTTCTCATTTAAGACATTTAAAAAAAAATTGACAATCTCAAGTTGCTCTTGAGATTGTCAAGTTCAGTTTCTCTTCTTTTAGTAAGGAGTTTGCAACAAACAGCGTGAGCAGCACTTCACTTCATGGAATGGAATGGCTTTAATTGTCAAATCTGCACATGTACAAGACATGCAAAGTATTTGAGGTTGTAAACCTGCGTACATACAAAGTATTTGAGATTGTAAATCATAGATCTGATTTCTAGGTAGGCTACTCTGTGGTCGATCCCCGCCAATAAATGCCAGTCTGGCAGCAGAGAGGCTGCATGCGTTAGGCCTGGGTCTTCGGTTAGGGTTAGCAAGAGGAAAGAGGGACACTCGTAAAGTTGATAAAGAACAAAAGGCACAATTATACAGCTGCTTATTTTTGGTACAGAAATAAGGCCTCGAAAATCACGCTGTGTTTCGTGCTGGTTAATGTTCGCAACCTTCCACACTATCCCAACTATAATTGAAGGGCGGGGCGATTATGAGATCGACAGTCATGCAGTCTGCTCGTGAGAAGTAGGCATCCTGTCACACAGAAGAGGAGCACATGGCGTAGCATGTTAAAGAAAGTGGATGATGGGGTGGTTTAAGAAAGGGCAGAAAAAGAAAAATGTTGACGTCTGGCAACAGGCAGGAGGAAGAGAAAACGTTGTCAAGTGTTTCATCTCTGAAAGACTATGTGACGATGTGTTGCCAGAGCAGTGGTCTGCTGTGACACTAGCTGTGTTTAACAGCGACAACAAAAGACAGCAAAGGTGGTTGAAGATGATTTGGCAGCAGGACAGACGGGGAGTTCGCACTGAAGCGTTGGAAGGTAAGCTACCAGTAGTCCAGTAGTTTACATGCATTCGAGAAAATCGAATTATTGCCTTAGTAAGACAAAGGTCGGAGTATTAAAGGCCATGCAAACACCTTAGTCGAGCGGCGGGAATCGACTATGCTTGCTTGATAATGCCATTGTTAGTCGGACTATGTAACCACCTTAGTCGAGCTATTGACTCTGGGCTCACCGTCCCATCTGCAAGTTACCAAAATTATCAAAGACCAAGCCGTTTAAATCAGAAACAAAACATCTTTAGCGGTTATGAGAGCTTGTGTGTTATCAATAGAGAGAACGAGCGTGTGCGTGTTTTTTTAAACCATGAAATCGGGTCTGCGCGCTGCGCAAAAGCGGGAAAGACGGAGAAAGAAATGTGTCTGTTCACGTTTGTGGCTTTATTTCCTTTTCAACGTTAAAATGTGCTTATGTGCAGCGGTAATCAACTAGGGGAGACCGGGGCTTGTTGGCACAGGGGCAAGTTGGCACAGGCTGATTTTCTGGGCCATTACAGGGGGCAGCATCAAAATTCCAACAATAAAATGATGCCTAGCTTGAGTACAGTTAATCCATCTAATGCAGAGCAGTCAAAGTTATTAACTCTTAAGGTGAGAGAATTTTTTTGATTTTGTGATGACCAAACTAAAAATCGACACCTTCCACTAAATTAGCTCTAAAAAGCTAGTACTAAGGAATAGGGAAATAAAAAATATTGCATTTGATAGATGGAGGATCTAGCTATAATTTCATATTAAAACTGGAATTCTGTGGTGTCAGATGTTAACAGGCCAACATTATTTTTGTCAAGAGTGCTGTACTGATGTGCACGGGGCAAGTTGGCACACTCATTTACATTGACATTCTATGGCATGTGCCAACTTACCCCGTGGCTGTAAGGATGTATTGCAGATTATTGTGGTTCACATACACACTCAGCTGTACCAGCAGATGAAGACAGCGAAAGTTCTGAAGGAAAAGAAGGTGAGGAAGAGACAGAGGATGAAGACCGGCAGAAGGATGATCAGGACAGTGAAGACAACACAGACAAGCGTGGTTCACATACACACTCAGCTGTACCAGCAGATGAAGACAGGGAAAGTTCTGAAGGAAAAGGTGAGGAAGAGACAGAGGATGAAAACCGGCAGAATGATGATCAGGATAGAGAAGACAACACAGACAGGTGTGGTTCACATACACGCTCAGCTGTACCAGCAGATGAAGACAGCGAAAGTTCTGAAGGAAAAGAAGGTGAGGAAGAGACAGAGGATGAAGACCGGCAGAAGGATGATCAGGACAGTGAAGACAACACAGACAAGCGTGGTTCACATACACGCTCAGCTGTACCAGCAGATGAAGAGGAGGCATACAGAACATGCAATGCAGGACCAAAACTATTCAGACTGACGATAAAAAGAAAACATTGGAACAAAATAAAGCCAGAAAAAGGACAAAGAAAACTAAAACCCCCATGGACAGATGTTTTTTATAACGAATTCAGAAGACAAAATCCATCTTGCACGTTGGCATTCAAGTATCAAAATGTGAAAAAACATGACAGCCGCAAAAAGAATGTGCCATACCTTCATGCCACAGCAAGATGCACATTTGACGATTGTTGCATATATCACTTTGAAATGAAAGACCCACCAAAAGCAAACGTAAAAAATGTTACTGTAATAGTAACAAGATTTGGGGAAGTCAGTCACCTACGATCCCAGAAAAAATTCAGGCCGGCAAAATATCTTCGTCGAGGCAAAATAGCAAAGGCCATACAGAATGGTGTGAGCAATTGTTATGATTTACTCAAAAACACCCATTGAAGAACTTGTGGCGGGAAACATCACAAGAAGCCTGACGAAGGATGTTTTAAAAAAAATATCCTCTGAGATTCGAAGTGTGGCAAAGCTTCACAATGATAATGTGTTGGAGCTAATGCTCACACAAAATTGAGAGAGAGTGGTCAGCATGCCTCTTCAAATGGTTATTTGCAGTTATTGCAGATAGAGCCATTTGCAGCTCACTTGTACACAAATGCAGGCCTCCAAATTGTGTGTGCACATTTAAAACAATCTATGGAAACATGCCTCTACCTTGATGCCACAGGTGGAGTGGTGCAGAAGCTCCCCAACCAGTCTAAGAGAGTACTTTACTATGCCCTGGTCCTGCCGGGTGCGGGCAAGGACAAGCCACCTCTTCCTGTGGCAGAACTTGTCACCAACAGCCACACAGTGCCCTCAATATCTCATTGGCTGATGGAGTTTTTCAGGAGAATGCGTCAAATGACAGGGAGGAGAGTAGCCCAGATGGAAACCGATTACAGTTGGGCCCTGATCGATAGTGTTCTTCTGGCCTGCAACCATGAGGACATCTCTGGCTATCTTGACAGAACATTTTCAGTTGTGATTGGTACAGGGAAACAGACCCCTTTCATTGTGCTCCATTTGTGCTCTGTGCACATACTGAAGGCAGTGTCACAATCATTTGGGAGACAAACATCGGACAAAGGCTTAAAGGAGTATGCCACATAATGCTTTGCTTTCTTGTTAAATTGCACTACAATGCAAGAGGCCCTTGAGGTCTTCTACCACACGGCTGTATGTTTTTGTGCAGAGCAACTCACAGAGTCAGTCCACAACAGCAAGCAGTACCTCGACCACTGCATTTTGAAATGTGAAGACCTGTCTTTTGAAGACATGTACAAAACAGAGGAGACGAGGACAAGGAATTCCAGTGACCCCAACAAGGGCATTCTGGCTAGGTCCCCATTTACTGCGGTTTTTGCTCAAAGAAGGGAGCAAGCAAAATGTGATGTAATGTGTGATCAAGCAGTAGATGAAGACAACCATTACCACTGCCCTGGGATCATTGATGTCTTGTTAAAGACCTACATGGGAATTAGCTTGTGGAGTGGTGTACTCCTTGGTGACCTTTCACGGCACATAGATGGAACCACCATAGGAACAGGGCCATACAAAACAAGGGACACCAACTGCCATGCTGAGCTCTGGTTTGGATTAGTCAAACATCGCATCCTTGGCAAGAAGACACACCTCAGACCTGCTGAGTTCATTTCGAAAATGTTCACCTCAGTGCCGGGAAGATATGTCGAGCATTTAATGCAACACAGCCTGCCAATGGAGATACTTGGTGGAAACCTCAGAAGCTGTCTGAAGCCAGAGGATGACCCAGAAGAACAGTGGTCCAAGCGGGCCACCTCCTCTGGAAGCTCGAAGAGGAAATCCAAGTATTTCAATCCACCAACACAACTTCCTAAGCCAAAGGGCAAGACAGTACCAAACAGGAAGGTAAAAATCGAGCCAAAAGAGGTTGAAGACTCTCAGGTAAAGTTTTTTTTTTTAATGAACATTCTAGAACCTAACCAAATAAACTACTTTTATCCACATGCAATCCATAAAATACATGTTTATTCTGACTTTCTTTTTAGCTTGATGTGTTGTGGAAGAAGAGGCCGACAGAGGTGGTTGTGTCCGTGCTCCCATCGCAGATTAAGGGTCGAAGCATATTCGTACACCATAGTGAGTTGTGTTCATTGAAACCACATCAGTGGTTGACAGGCGAGGTAGGCATCTTTTCTTCTCCTTTGCCTTTCATTCCTTGTTTTGCCATCTTTACATTTGCTTCAAACTGACATGCCTGGCAGATGAATTGGGAACTGCATGCCTCTGGCACCTTTGAATAATGGAAACATAATGAAAGCTTATAGCTATTACTCAGTGAGCCAAATACTATGAATAGGCCATAATTACGTTATTTCCATTGACGAAATGTGGTTTGTTTTCATATGACCAAGGTGTGTGAGAATACTTTATTAGTGAAACATTTTCTTATGTTGCCAGATTATTCAGGCACTGATGCACATCAATGCTTTCGCATTGAATGTGGCTGACAGAATTTATCTAATGGACCACTACACTGCTGGAGTAATTCTGACTGGGGACAGGGCGTCTGTACGCCGCCAAAGTTTACCGAAGGTAATGCTCAGTGTCTGCCTCTGATGGCATGTTGTGTTATGGGAATAGTTCAATAATTACCAGGTATTTCTACATGAATATCTCTATCAAATATGGTAAACAGGACACACCACACAGTCTTGACGAATAACCCCAGTTACACTTTCATCTGTCATTAAACATTGATGTTTCAATGTTATAGGTAAACTTTGACAACTATGAAGCCATTATATCATTCATCCACATCAGAAATAACCACTGGAACGCACTGGTTTGTGGCACTAGTCATCAGCAATCATTTACATGTTTACCATATTGAGAAATAGCTGTAAATATTAGTTGCATAATACCCTCTGTTATTTCACAGTACATACATGCAAATTCTGCCAGAGTTTTTGTGTGCGACCCATCACCAGCATCCAATGAACACAAGGACTCATGTGTTGCTGCCCAGAGAATACGGTAAGGTTTATTTTTGTTATTTTTGTAATTATTTAGATGCTTTGTAATCAATCACATTTAGATCAAATAACAGCAATTCCCCCACAAGCAATATTTAAGAAAATAGAAAAAGATAAAATGATAATGACAAAGTGACAAGGATTTTGTTTGTTACATGCATACACAAGTACCATAAAGTGCTTTAATAATGCATAAAGTGCAAAATGGTGTGGTTGGGCAGTGCATAGGCTGTGTGTGGAGAATATGGGAGTATATGGAAGACCATACACTACTCTGTTGGGCAACATGGACTGTGTGTGTGGCAGGAAGGGAATATGGGCAGCAAATATGCATATGTATACAGAGGTTTCAGACAAGTAAAAGTAAAAAAGACCAAATTAAAACCCTGCCACAACTCTGATCCAACCAGCAGGTGGATAGGTGGATCAGCCACTCAGGGAAGTCACCTGTGTTGGAAGTAAAACGTGGCAGGGGTTTTACTTTCCAAGCTACTTTTACTTCCTTTTTGACACTTCTTTGTTTTGTATGTGATGTGAAGGGGAATGAGGTAATTGGGGTCTACTTTATGTGTCTGAGGTGTGAGAGGGTACTCAGTGTTGGGGTGGGAGCTCATGTACTATGTAAAGATGGGAGTGCATGGACAGTGTTTAGGAGCACATGAGCTGAGAGGATAGGGGGAGCACAGCATGTTCATTCCTAAACATAGTTGCTATTGTTTAATTCGTATTGTATCGTCTAAAGAACCTACTAAATCACATGTCTTTAGCGAATACTTAAAAATGAGGAGAGCCTGCCACGGCAATACCGACTGGGTGGACATCCCTTGGAAAGGTGCTGT